>NW_026616264.1:0-27631 GCF_000801105.2 Raphanus sativus | reverse complement strand
GGTCCAGGCATTCCGGTCCAGCAGCCGCCCGGGTTACTCTTCCCGGTCCAGGCATTCCGGTCCAGCAGCCGCCCGGGTTACTGTTCCCCGGTCCAGGCATTCCGGTCCAGGCCTGCACCCCCGGGTTACTATTCCCGTCCAGTCCTGCACGGTCTTCGCCCACAGCTTTCCACCCCGGGTTCATCACTCCGGTCTCGACCATTCCGGTCCAGTCGTGTCCAAAGTGAGTATTTGCTTGGCTGAACATCATTCTTCATCTTCTTTGGATTTTTAAACTCTCAAAACACTTCATATCACCTCATAGTATGCTCCAACACCTGATAGGGACATATGTATGCAATATGGATCCTAAAGACACTAAGTTCTAAGCTATATGATCAAAATGCACAAGATATGAAGGCTAAAAACATATAAATATGCAAGATATCACCATACTTCGATGCCCCCAAAGCCATCTATTACCATGAGCCTCCAACCTCGATTTGACATTAACAAACTTTTTTTTTTCCTGACTAAGATTAAAAACAAATTTTTACTATGTAGGAGTACCTCACCAACTTCATTCCTCAGAATCTAATATACACAATTAACCAAGGAGGAGTTGTTCCACGCCACACCTATGTGATATTTAAGCCAAGATGCTTCTGGTGGCACCCATCTATTCCTGCCAAAATCAAAAGGATATAAGATGAGTTGATCCTTCTGAGAATCAATGACTTGAGCCTTTAACCATTCATTGAGATCCAAGATAGCTTTATCTACCATTTCACCAACTCAAATACCCTTATATCAAATCATTCTGGTTCTTCCACAATCTCCATAATAGGTAAGGCAAAACTTTTGTGCCTTCTACCATGAGCTCATCTTTCCTACTTGTTCGAAGAACGAATTCTATATTCTGAAAGTTGGACAAGGTGTGAAATCCATTCCGGTGAAATGGGAAGTTTGCAGTCTAGCCTAAGGACATGTGACCAATAAATGGTTCGTAAATTTAGAACCTTCACCACATACCTAACAAGTAGAATCAATTCTCATTCTACAAGCTTTAATGCCTACAGCTGCTGGCAGTGCTTGATGATAAAGTGGAGCTTGATGATAAGGTGGACAGGCTCCCTGAAGATTGGCATAAGAAGAGGAACGAATTGAACCAAAGACGCTCGCCGATCATATTATGGTAAAAAAAGATGAACATAATGATTCTGGAGATTAGAGAAGAGTAGAAGAAGTTGATAATTTGACCAACTTCTTATACTCAACCAAGACATTTCGCCGACCACATTATGGTAAAAGGTGATAAACATAATGGATCTGGAGATTAGAGAAGAGTATACGAAGTTCGTATTTTGATCCGCCTTTAGAAGTGATCGACACAAATTCTTGTTGTTGGTCGACACCTCTTGAAATCTCTGAAAGATCAATTTGTCCTCACGATATTGCAGAATATCGAAACTAAAACCTGATCAGTCAACACTTCTTAAAAGAACCGATTTATCATGATGTTATTTTGCCTTAGATTTGAATAAAGAATTCACTATGGAATATTTCTTAGAGTTAGAATATAAAAAACAGCCTGAAAATTTGTATTTGAATAGAAAAATCACTATGAAAGATTTTTTTGGAATTAGAAGATGAAAAATAACCTGAAAATATGGTTCAGGTATCTGCAGGCCACAATCGTACATTTCAACCGATAAGGATCGTTGGTGTTTCGGGAAGATCTTGGATGCGAAGGAAAGAACTAACATGAAAACTTTTATTGACAACAAATCTCTTGATGTTTTTTTCGCCAAGTTCTCTTCTAATGGGAAGTTTATCATCTTTGACACTTTTGATAGTAATTTTGTAAATTAATGAATTTAATCCTAAAAGCTTCTTGTTAGCTTATTAGCTTCGGTGTGTGAATTAAATTTGGTTATGAGTTGAAGAATGTAAATCAGTAGTTGGAAGTGATTACTTAGAGTTTCTCAGTTAGCATCATGTTTGATCTTGGATATGAAACAAAAGTAAAGGTTGAAACTTTATTCAGAAATGAAATTTTTAGTAAATGTTGTGCATAATTCCATGGCAGCCAATCATTATCCATATTCAAAAAAAAATTATTGATCAATTATTCTATCAGAGACTTGCCTAATTTGAACTTCCATGTCCACATCTCTCCACTCAATACGACAATTAATAATCTAACATTGCCTTAACCTTCACCAACGCATTCCTCACTCCTAACTTCTGCAACCACGCAACACGAGCATATCATATTCATCTCGTCTGGTTCATCCACATTCATTGTAACCACATCCACATTCCGGAGTCTCCGGGTTAAACAAAATTTTCACAGCCCATTTACTATGTCCACTACACAACTCATTCATTACCCTTAATCTTAAACCTACCAAATTATTATAAAACTAAAGGCCTAGCTTATCCACAACTTATGAACCCACTCCCAACATCCACAACCACAGCAGTCTTTTCTGTCTCCATCCACTATAAACTATCCATGTCCATCCTTTCAATTTGAGATAAATACTAACATTCAAATAAAAATAGCATAAGTACTCGCTTTAATGTCACCCATATGATAAACTTAATCTGTCATTAATCCAACAGTCACTTTTAATATTTCTTTTCCATAAACCTAACAGCTACTACATGAAAACATTTATTACAACACATTACAAAAATATTGGACATTCCCTCCCACTACTCGTTTGTCTCAGGAGCATTTCAGTCTAAAACACATGCAAAATAGTCAATTGTATAAGATTTTGACAAGCCAATATATTTATGTGTAATGCTCTCAATTTTATAAAATTATAATGATGAAGTATGCAACATTTAACAAAAATACAGTTACAACTTACAACGTATAAGTATGATCCACTTTGTAATCGGAAATTTGTTTTTGACAAATACACAGAAGTATATAATTATCTACTTTAAATTATGTTTACCTGTAAGGAGATGATATTCATCTCCTCTGATTAACTATTACAAACATGAATATTAGGAAATCTTCCTCGCGGTAACGACAAACACAAAAGTGAATCGCAAGAAACAAAACCCAACGCATGGAGACATGATCACAAAGTATCAAAACACTTAGACCATATAAGTCATGCCAGCTTGCAAGATGTTCATATGTGGAACAGTGAGATTGGCAGCCCCAGCTCTGCAGTTCCTTCTCAGAAACGCATACAAGTAATTAATCACAAGCTTCTTCACAAATATCGAATTCTTCTTGGCCCTCACATCTCCATGAGCCAGCAGATACGTTAGCCCCGAGTCTGTGGCCTCTCTTAAAGCCGCAAGCTCATATTCCAGAGCTGGATCTTCCTCCATGGATGCCCCTACGCTTGAAGACGGCAAAACATCTGTATCCAACTCTTGCTCTGGCTCAGACCGCTGCTTTCCTCGGTGAATGAGAGGTGCCATGAGGTCGTCTGTGTAAGTATCACTCGCAACGGAAACTCTATCAGGATCATTGAGAGTGCTTTCTAAAGCATCCTCCAACGCTTCACATCTCAAGAACTTCTCTAGACTCTCAATGAGGAGCTGCTCGAAGACTCTAGAATCTTCTTTTCTGACATCTTTGTAACCATACCTAGCGATGCATCTGAACATATGGTAGTCTTTAGGACAAACCCGTCTGAAGAGGAACCTCTCTTCTTGAGGAACAACCGGGACAGGGACATACTTGATGCAGACAAAGACGATCGTCGAGTGAATTGCAGGGAGAGTGAGCAAGAACTGTCCAAAGATAGAAGGTATGCCTTGAACAAGCTCGTTGTAGAGCAGTCCAATCCCGGGAATTCGAATCGTTCCGAGAGTTGAACCGAGCTCACGCATAAAGTCCATGGAGATTCTCTCCCGGACCTCGCTTTGGTACTTGAGCACGCTTCCGTAGTTCCAAATGTACATAATGGTGAGGAAGAAAGTGGCGAACACAAGCGGAACCCAACCACCTTCCAAGATCTTGGTGAGAACCGCAAGCAAGTAAATGGTCTCAACGGATCCGAAGACAAGTGGGAAACAAAGAGCGAGAAACAGATTGGTTTGCCAAATGAGAAGCATCACTAGTGTTACCAACACTGTGCTCACCATCATCACACCTACTTCTGCTATGCCTGAAACAAGAAAAAAGAAAATCAAGAAACCATTGGGGGGAAACTGAACTGAATCAAACTGTACCATAAGCATTGGCGATGTGGGTTGTGCTTCTGAAGATGGAGACAACGAGTATGCACATGATCATCAAGAACCAGTTGATGACGGGGATGTAGATCTGACCCATCCTTTTCCTAGAAGTGTGGATTATCTTCAACCTTGGGAAGCAACCGAGAGCCATGGCTTGTTTGACGCATGAGAAAGTCGCTGAGATCATAGCTTGGCTCGCTATCATTGCTGCTAATGTCGCTATCACAAACACAGGCCAGAACAAACTCTCTGCATTTTCAAAAAAAAATTAATTCAGTATACTGTGTAAATTATAACCACATCAACAAATAATATGTTGAATCATTTTACCAGGAACTGAATCATAGAAAATGCGAGCTGAGGCATCAGGATGCTGTGTTAGATAAGCAGCTTGACCCATGTAAGCTAAGAGGAGGCATGGGAACACCACGCAAGTGAATGCCATCTGATCCAAATATCATTATTATAATCATCATCATTAGTGATCAATAAAGTCAGAGCCATCGCACATGCAAGTAGTGCGGTCGAACAGGGTCCAAATCAATTTTTTTTAAAAAAAATTAAGAATTTTTAAAAATAAATATATAAATTATGATAAAAAACTTTAATTTTTCATACATTATCCTGAATTTAGACTTTATAATTTCAAAAATACATCAAATATATATAAATAAAGTTGTAATTTTTTTTTGAATTACTCGATTGCATTGTTAAATATACCATTAATATTTTTTTGAACAGGGTTTATAAATAATTAGAGACGGTCCTGAATAAAGTGATGCCTAACCTGTATAGAACGAACTGAGAAATGTCCCAAATCTGCAAACATTGCTTCAGCTCCTGTAATGCATAAGACACATCCACCAAGAGCAGACCAAGCCTGTTTGCTATTCTTGTTGAAGAACAAGACGATGTAATAGGGGTTCAGTGCTCTTACGACGGTGATGTCGTACTTCAACAGATTGTAGATACCAATAGAACCGAGTGAAAAGAACCAGAGCGCGAGAACCGGAGCAAACAGAAAACCCACTTTACCCGTCCCAAACCGTTGTATGCTGAACAAAGCCACCAGGATCACAATGGAAGACAGAACCAATGCATCTGACAACCAACACACAACAAGATTGTATATGTCAAATGATCAAAAATAAAATCAAAGAAAATATAAAGAGAAACGTTGTATTAGTAAATACCCACTTGTTCCAAAACCTTCAACTTCACCTTGTAAACCACTCATTGCAGACATCACTGCATAATAATAAAAAAAAAAAAAGACCAAAACTCAAAATTCAACTTCAAAAAGGATCCAAATCTTTTGCAGAAAATACAATAATAATTCAGACACACCTGACATAGCTGGTGTCAGAATACCATCGCCAATAATCATGGAAGTACCCATTAGTACTAAAAGCAGAAGAAGAGTTTTCAAATACCCTTTTGTCTCTAAAGCTTCTTTAATGCCCAGAGCTCGTTCCAGCTCAGGAGTAGGGAGTTTAAGCCTAAAACTCGAGATCTGCTCATCCGCAGGTTGCTGATTAGGCAGCTTGTTCACCTTTGCATACCTACAAATCAAGGAATACAACGCAAACGTTCCTCCTGCACACACATATACTCAGTGAGAACCAAATAATACAAAAAAAAAAACAAGGATTGAGGAGGTATTATTACCTTCGCCGTTGTCGTTGGCTTTAAGGACAACAAAGACATACTTGGCTAAAGGAATGACAGCAATGGTGTAGATCACGAGAGACAAGGCACCGAGAACATCAACTTCTGATCTGATAGGAACTTTACTGAAGACATCACTAAAGACATACAAAGGGCTTGTTCCCATGTCTCCATACACAACACCTAACGTCTGAAACGCTATCCCAATCGTACCCAAAAGTGATATTTCCTTTCAAATACAAAAACCAAACTTGGATTATTATTATAAAAAAAAAAAAATAAATCAAAACTTGAAAAAAAAAAGGGGTCAAAACCTTGAGATCGTGGCCATGAGCGCCTGCAATTTCCATGGCTTCAACATCAAGAGAATCAGCTCTTTTGGGCTTTTTCATGAGTCTTCTCCTCAAGTTCCCAAAACTATAGTCTGCAACATCTTTGAACTCTGGGAACGGCACCGTTTCGGAGCCGACTTCGCTTCCGTCCACCCATCTCCGGTCACTGCTACTTCCGGTGCCAACACGTCTCAAGCTGCTGTTGCTGCTTGCTTCTTCAATCCTATCTTCTTCATCCATTGACACACAAACAAAGATTTTGTTTTTTTGGTTGGAGGAAGTGTTAAGCCGAGTTTCGGATTGGTTTCTTGTTTCTCTGTCTTCAAATGATTTTTATTGGGTGAATGTGACTTCAATGACAGTCTTCTCTCACGGGTAACATGTTTTACACTTACGGCTAAGAAACTGACAAGAGGTCTGACTGTTTTGAATTTCGTACTATTAACTCTAAACGTCACCCACTAAATAATGATAATATATCTTTTTGTGTTTCTCGATTCTGTATCCTCAAACGTTATCTCTTATTATTTGTCTATTTACTGCATGTTTTAAGCTTTGGTTTTGATTAGTGGGAAAAAACTAGAGATACAGACATGATAAACTAAATTGTGAAAGCGGAACATGATGATTTAGAGTCTAATATATTAAAACAGAAGTAATAACTTTGATTCATGTGTGATATTTTAAAAAATGGATATTCACTAAAAATCATTTATCATTCATTTGTTTTTAATAATATGGCTCAATAATATATCTTTCATAATATAACAATCGGCTCCTATAAAACCGGATTAGTTAACAAACACATACTTGAATTCTATGTAAATATTTTTAAAAGATTTTAGCCAGATCTTGATTTTCAAAAATTCTATGTAAATATTTCTAATAATTCGTAATTATTTTTAAAACATTATTATACATTAATATATTTTATAAAATGAAAAATAAAGTTTTATCATATTTAATCTATTATATAATCATAATCAATCATATTAAGAAAAAAATATTATATTGATAAATTATATTAAATTGTTAAATATATATTTTTATATATTTATTTTCAGAAGTATTTATGTTCAGAATATAATATGTTGGTAATAATACATGTATAAAAACTAACATGTATTTCACTAAAGCTAATAATATAAAATATGTGTAACTACTTAATCATGATATCTTTTTATTTTAACTATATATATATATATATATATTCTAAAAAAATCTGTTGAAAATATTTTAGCAATATCTTAATTTTCAGGAAGTTTATGTAAATATTTTAATTAATTTTGTAGCAATGAACTATTATTATGCATTAATATATATTCAATTATCGTTTATAAAACGAAACACAAAATTATATCTTATTTTTATCTACTTTATAATAATAATAATAATAATAATAATAATAATAATAATTCATGTTAAAATAAAAAGATTATATTGAATTAAAGATGATAAACTATATTAAATTGATAATTTTATAATTTTATTTTCATAAATATAAAATATTTATGCTAAAATATAATATGATGACATAAAGACTTAACATTTGCAAATTATATGATACATGTATAAAAATTGACATATCTTAGACTTTTGTATATAAAAAGAATATATTTTAAATGAATAAATGTAGAAAATTTTGATAAAAGGAAATACGACTTTGAAGGTTGACAGCTCAGAATTGAATATAAATTTGATACAAAATAATTTTCAAATATGTTGTTTCATGCATATATTAACATAAATATATAATAAGAAGCGACAAATACATGTGATATGTGACGGTTTTAAACTATTGATTAGTTACACCATGTAAATTACAAAATTATTATTTGAAATATGTATATAAATATTTAAATATATGGTTAACGTTAAAATTGTATACCACTAATGAATTAAAATAAATATATATGTTTATAAAATTGAAAAAGAACATGTGTGCGGTTGTGCGTATGCTTTTGTCCTGATCCTCCCGCTTTTGATAATTATCTAGCTTGTTACGATAAAGATAGACTGTCTTTGGTACAGCAAGATGACGAAGAACCAAGGGAGATTGTGGTGTGGGTTACGAACAAGTTGACCGATGTGGATGTCTTGTTCACCAAGTATTTCAATGTGTCACGACCAGATGTTCCGGCGTTACTGGACCATACAGATATGTCTCACTCGGTGTACTTCATTGGCAAGCACAAACGTATCACGGCATGGTGCGAGGCAGAAGTATATGAAGATGATGATAAGAATCCTCCTACTTGCATCACTCTTTATGAAATTGATGAGGGAGGAGTAAGAACACAACTTGAGACAGAACGACACTACGAGTCTGGCTATTCTGGCACCTTCCTTTGTGGCTACGTGTACGTTCCAAGTCAGTCCCTCTTCCAGAATAAGAGGTGGCTAAGAGGGTTTTGGTTCTGTGTTCTAAGCTTTAGCTTTATTAGTCTTGTGATGTTGACCCTTCTGCACTGTAAAAATGTTACTGTAATCGACGCTGGTTTTTATATGACAATCCTGAGAGGGTTGTAGTTATTCTGGTTCACAGTTGTATTACTTTCAACAAAAGTTATGAAAACATAAAGCAATGAAACCAATCGGAAAGAGATTTCGGAACACAATGATAATCAGTCCATAAATATAGAATCCTCGAGTGTAGGACATCGTGACCAATATCAGTCAGGAGAACCAGTCAAACAATAATAGAAAAAAATCAAGAAATGCAATAGTTTATTGTTGTAGTCCGTCCATGAAAACTCATTTCTCTAATCAATAAGCAGTTCCTTTTGAAGTTTTTCAGCGTATTCTTTGGGTTATGGTGTGTAACATGGAAGCTTTTGTGGCTGGAAAGAGAAGTTTACTGCCTTTGTTGGTTCACCAAAATGCAATTGATGGAAAGAGCTTCTGCTTAAATCAAACAACGAAAAATAATTTCTATGATATATTAATTCTAAATAAATTCTGTTATAAATGCAGAGTAAATATATATATATATATATATATATATATATATCTACAGTTTTAGCTGAGAGATGTTTACTTCGAGGGGCATCAAAAGTTCTTCTAAACTGGGCTTGCTCTCTTGACCATCATCGTTGATCTCGGTATCATCAACAGTAGATTTCTCTATGGTTATAGGGGCTGAGCCAAACGATTCTCTCCCAAGGACCATTCTGACTGCCTACACCATCTGAGCCGTTGTAGTTGACTGCAAGGTATTAACAGGAAGAAATAAATTAATCGAAATAATAGCCATTGTAGTACCCCATTCGTGCAAGAAGAAGGCCTTATAAGCAAAACCTGGTAGTACACATCTCTAGAGAGAAAAGTTAGAGAGAGAAAAGTCGCGACGGTTCTTTCCTCCGGCCGACGGTGAGGGCTTTCTCAGCACCGTCGGTCCGATCGTTTTATCTTTCAGCCCTCTTCTTTAGTCTCTGCTAGTTTGGTCCCATCTGCTTCCGGCGACGCATCCTCCTCGCGGTGGTCGCTCGGCTTTTGTTCCCGGCGTCGCATCCTCCTCGCGGTGGACGTTCGGCTCCTGCTTCCGGCGTGGCTCCTCTCCGTTAGAGGTGAACGGTCGGCTTTAGTTTTCACGGCGTATAGGTTTGCTGTAGTTGTCGGTGGTGTTATTAGGGTTTGGTTTGTCTCGTTCTCTTTTGTTGGTTCTCGGTGTGGGTGGCGAATCGCTTCTCTCCAGTAGGAGATCTCGGGTTCCGATGAAGCTCACTGGTGAAGGAAGGGTTTGTGTTGAAGTTGGTGACTTCGATGGCGGAGGATGGGATGAGATCTCGAGTGTGTCTCGACGAAGCTCCCCGTGGAAAAGTCAAGCGAAGAAAAGGGTTCAGTAGCTACGACCTCCGGCGTTAACCGGAATGAAGATCAGGCGTACGCCGAAGAAACGGAGATTTCCGGCGGGTCTGTCGACGGTGAGGCGTAGCGTATCGGTCGGGTTGGTGTGGGCGTGACGCGTGTCTCCCCGAAGCGGTGGATTGAAACACGTGTCAGCAACACCTCGACTGTCGGTGGGGCATTTGGGCTTGAAAACCGGTTGGGTTTTAGGCCCATTTCGTTTATGTGTTTTGTTTTTTTCGGTCCGCTTGTTTATTGGGCTTTCGGACTTTGATTATATTGGGTTTTTACCCTGTTTGTTCTGAGCTTGGACCTTTTAATATATATATTGACGGAAAAAAAGTAGTATCCCATTCGTGCGACTAAGAGCATTATCAACTCTGACACCCATAATGGGTTTGCTTAATTATTATTTTTTTTACTTTTCGAATTAAAAAAAGATAAATTAATTTAACTACTAGCCGCCACGTATCAGTGGGGTCCGCAAAAAGATTAAGCACGGACACTTCTGCCGCCTGAAGAAGCAGCGCTTCTTTCTCTTTTCTTCTTCTCTCTCCTTAAGCTCTCCTCCTAAGCACCTGCATTAAATATGGTCTAAGTTCGTGCTGAAGTGCCTTCAGCTGGAACACACAGAAAGCGACGAGAGAGTATTTAAGCAAGACTAACGTCTAAAATTCAACCGTGTGATCGTCTACATTAAGCACCTTCGTTAGCACCATCGTGAAAGGCGGAGTAAAAACCCTAGAGACTCTCCATGTCGCCTTTACTGGGATCGGAATTGAATTCAGGAGGGAAAATAAGAACGAGAAACGGTCAACGTTTCTATTAGATTGGTTTACGCGAACGCCACCGATTTGGTTCGGTTTAACCTCAGCCGGTTCGCTTTCTGTATTCTATTTCAATTAATGTGGTTTACCGATTCATATTTTTGATTCATTCTGAATGGACTATGCTGCCACCTTCCTTTGTGGTTACGTACGTCAGTAACTTAAGTGCATGTTCTAAGACTAGTCCCTCTTCTATGATAAGAGAGAGTTTGTTTTCATGTTTTAAGCTTTAGTTTTGGACTCTTATTTTTTTGTTGATCTTCAATGTAAAGATTTTACTGAATTTGACATCGGTTTCCAATCTTGAGAGGGTTTAGGACCAGGCGAAGCTAAGGAAGGGTGGACTGGGTGCACATGCATAGATGGACAAGGAATGGATAATATCGTAATTTTCAGTATTTTTGATTTGCTTAGTAGTTTATGGATCTTTTTATCTGCTTTGTTTCAAAAAATATAAATGTCCAATTTTTTTGATATCCGGAAGTTTTACAGATATTTATAAATATTTTACGGATATTTACGAATATTTTAGATAATTTATTTAATACAACTAAATCTAAAAAATATATAAGTTTGTTTTGAAAAAAATATATTTCGCATAATATAAAAAAAAATTAAAACTAGTGACTATATGTTATACAAATTTTTAGAATTAATTAACTATAAACATCATCTTAAATTTATACTTTTAGTTTTTATAGAGATTTAATATTTCTTTCTTAATTTATTACTTGAAGTAATTTTATAAGTAAAACTATATGTTAAAATAACAATTATATAAAAATAAACATTTCAACTTTCTATTTAATCGTAGATTTACTTCTATTTGTATAAAAAATAGAGCGGACCGAATCTACGACTTTGAAATTGTTAGTGTACTTACCATTTTTAACGGATAGTGATATTTAATATTTGATTTGTTCCGAAGACTTACGAATATATCCGGATTTATCAAATGATTACGAACAAACAATTAAATCAAAATTTTTGGTGCATGATGCAGCCACTATATTTCTGTGTTTTCATATATTTGGGTAAAATTACACAATTTAGTTATGTAACTATAAAAAACTCTATTTAGTTCCCCGAGGAAATGTCTTTCTTTACTTTATGCACCCGCTATTATTAAGTTCTATGGTTCACAGTTGTACACTTTCAAAACTTATGATACATATGATACATATGATTTTCTTTTGTTTTGTAAATGATTGGGAAATAGATTTTCGCGCAATTTGAAAACAAACAAATGAAATCATTTGCAATAGTTTGTTTATTGTTGGTAGGTCAAAGGAAATCTATTTTCTTGTTTTACTACTCTCCATTCCTTCTGTATATTATCTTGGTTGACCATAAGGTATTGACCCATCAAGTCATACCTTTCCTAACTATTGCTTCGCATTTTTTAAATCTGTATATATTAGGTTAGTGACCACATGGTATTATCCCATCAAATCACCAACCAATCATAAAGTACACCCTCATAAACCTACTTCAAACTCTTTCAGAGCGTTCGTCCATGGCTTCTTTTTCAACGCTGCCACTCGATTTGACAAAAGAAATACTTTACAGGACTCCAGCAGAGTCTCTGGTCCGAGCAAAGGCGACATGCAAGCAGTGGAACGATCTCATCAAGGACAAGAGGTTCATCTATGAACACTGGCGTCGCTCCCCGGAAAGATTCCTAAGAGCTGATCAGACGGTACAAATCTTGGACCTGGTGACCAGAACACGTTTAGACTCACCAATCCCAGACGAGCTCCAACTTTCGATATCAAATGCCATGGCCATGGTTCACTGCGATGGACTCATGTTGTGTGTCTGGAGTGACAAGGAATATTTTATGTTCCACAACATCGCCCTTTGGAATCCCCTCACAAGGAATTTCAACGTGGTCGAGCATAGGCTTGCTCGAGAGTCTCATAGGTTCCTGAAGGGTGATAACTTCGGGATCGGATACGACGTTAACAAGCCTCGAGGTAATTACAAGATCTTGATGTTTTCAGCTAATCACTATTGTGAAGCAGTGGTCGAGATATACGAGTGCATGTCGAAATCGTGGAGAACAATTGTTGATTCCAAGGTTGATTGGGAAGCATATCCCTGGGACCATGGCGTCTCTGTCGTGGGTAACATGTATTGGCTTGTCAAGAAGAAGACTATAAACTACATTTGTAGCTTTTGATTTCTCCGTTGAGACATTCAAGGACATATTCTTTTGTCATCATCTCCCTTATGATAATAACTATCTAGGCTGCTTCGATGGGGATAAACTCTCTTTGCTACATCAAAACCAAAACTATCCAAGTCCGATCGAGGTGTGGGTTTCGAGCAATCTGGCTGTTGGGAATGTCACGTTTGCCAAATATTTCAGTGTGTCCAGCTCTGATTTCCCGGAGTTTCGTTACCTTACATTTTGGGCTCATCCGGTATACTGCATTGCCAAGCACGAACGTATCATTGCATGGTATACTGTGTTTTCTACTTGCTTGATTGTTTGTGAAATTGATGAGGGAGGGGTAAGTAATCGATGTTTGACATCAAAACACTACTGGGATGACTGTATTGGCACCTTCAATTGTGGCTACATCTACAAACCCAGTCTGGTCCCTCTTCCATGATAGGAGGTGGATATAAGAGAAGATGGTTGTTTTAACCTTTATTATATTTTAAGTCTTTGTATGTTGTTGATTTTCTGCACTGTAATAAATGTTACTGAGACATTGGTTTTAGTATGACTAAAAGTGCAACTTATTGAAAAAGTGCTTTTATCTCAATTTGAAAAAAAAAAATAAAAAAGAGAAGAAATCATTCTGTAGTAAAGTTTGATTAAATTATATTTACATATAAAGAGTAGAACATTGCGTTTGTAACATTTTTCTGAAAAAAGCATTTGTATTGCAAAGTATAGTAACAAGCTAAAATGATTAACAACATTAACATATTATTATTAGATTGAATTCCAGAGGGATTTTTGTAAGACAACCTTGAGAAGGTATAGGTCCATAGTTGTATCATTTTCAACAAAACTTATGAAACATAATACAGTGCTACTAATATGAAAGTGCTTTTCGGAACAATGATAATCAGTCCCTTGTACCAATAAAAACTGATCTTTGCGTAGCACGGGGTACTATACTAGTATATATTAATAGAAGTGACTAAATGATTATTAGAGAAATATAAGGTAATATATTGTTAGTCAATTTTATGGTAAGACCAAAAATATTGTTAGTTAATAAAATAGTCCGATAACCTTATATAGATTTTTTTACAATGCTTCACGTATAGATTCCAGAATCTCATGTATATCTTTTGATATTTCGAAAGTTTTGGTACATGAGTAAAAATGTTGGGAATTCATCTCCTAGTAAAATAGATTATAATAGAATTAAATAATTAAAAATATACAGATTTAAAATCAATTAACCAATAAAAATGAATTTTACTAAGAATTTAAAAATCCACTAACCAATAACATTAGATTCTGAAATTATAAAAATATTTAGAAATATGTTTCCCAGTAAACCTTTTTAATTTTAATGCAAATTAATTTCCGGTCGCAATTCTTTTATAAATTTGCATGTTAACATAAACTTCTCCAATACATATGACGGATTTTCTTTGGCTTTTTCTTATTTCTATCATTATCATTTTGTTCCTTTTGTCAAAGTTAACATGCATTGCTAATATCTTCCTAATTTTCTTACATATCTTAGCCTTTGTAAGTATAAATTTTCGGTGTGGTGGCAGCGGCAGAGGTAGAATAATGATCTACCTGGGTCAAAAATTTTACATATACAAAATCACTCAACAAATGAAGAGGATCAAACTTTTTTTTTTGACATCGAAAGGCTATTCTATTACTCAAAGAACATGAGGTGGTCTGGGTAACCAGACCGGAATAGAACAACCCGTAAAATAAAGAGCTCTGTGAAAAGATCTTGCAGTCCTAGCTAAAAAATCAGCAATGTGATTTCTTGCTCGCGGGATATATGAAATCTTAAATTCTGGGAAGCATACTACGAGAGTTCCTATTCACTCCAGCTTCGTTGCAAAACTCGGCCACGCTTGAGGGTTCTTGATCATATCTATCACATCCTTGCAATCCGTTCCAAAATTCTGGCATGTCGAATGTTGAAGCATATTCTCCATCGCCCACTTCAGTGCTTCCAGTTCCGAGTGCAAAGCTGATTCTCTCCGTATAACATTCCTCGTTCCCATAAGCTGTACCTTCCCCAAGCCATCCATCCATACCCAACACATCCACTATACTGAGCTGTAGCCGTCCAGGATCCATCCACCATGCAAATGTTAGTCAAGCCTATGACTTGAGCTCCTTCATTAGATTCATTCCTTCCATTTTCTTGCACGTTTGCTGGCACCTTTTCATTTGCATTAAACCAGGCCTGACACTCACTCTCCGCATATCTTACCAGTTCCAATGGGTCTCTATCTATTCCTCTAAACAGCTTATCATTCCTCGCTTTCCAAATGTACCAGATTATCCAGGGATAAGGGTTCCTGTCTAATTCAGGCTCTACAATAGCACTCTTCCTCCAGAATAAAAAATCCATATTTGCATAGATACTCTGAACCGGAAAAATATTCGGGTTTGTTGGAGTAGCTGATAGAGACCATGCTTGTAGTGCTGGCGGGCATTCAAAAATTGCATGTGTAACCGATTCCTCAGTTTCCCCACATCGCGGACAATAATTATCACATCGCATGTTCCTCCGAATAAGATTCCTTGTTACCGCTACATGTCCAGTTATCAATTGCCACAGAAGATGGCGAATCTTTTGGGGAATTTGTACCTTCCAAGCAAAGGCTTGGAGTTTTGTTATGCTAGGCTCTAAAACTTCATTTTCCTCCACTTCCTTCAGCATATTTCTAGCCATCCAATACCCTGATTTAACCGTATACTGACCATTTTTGGTGAAACTCCAGCAACATGTATCCCGTCGATGAGATGAGCTTATAGCCATACTCCTAATAAGCGGTATGTCTTCCGCATCGACAAAGCTCTCAAGTCTATCCATATCCCACTCCCCCAAATTCCGATTAATAAGATCACTGACTCTCATGTTCGAGTGAACAACTGAAGCTGTGGATCGAGCCGATCTAGCTGGGATGGTGGGAATCCACGGATCCTCCAAAACCTTTTTGTCGGATTCCCAGAAGGAGAAGCTCTCTTGCCGCTGAAATGCTAGTCCACACATATGATGGGCTGCTTACCTTGATTGTTCGTAAAGGCGAACTCAATTTATAATACCTTCCTCTTAATACCCTAGTGACCAAAGAGTCAGGGTACTGTGTTAGTCTCCAGAGTTGCTTTGCCAATAATGCCAGATTAAATTCATGAATCATTCTAAAATCAATTCCTCCCTCCTCCCTTGGCAAGCAAACCTTCTCCCATTTAGCCCAATGTATCCCTCTCTTAGGTGGATTTAAGCTCCACCAAAAATGTGCAATTGCACTCGCTAGGTTTTCAAAGATCTCTAACGGGAGTAGGAAGGTAGACATAACATATGTTGGTAAAGCAAGCAGAATCGATTTTATCAGCACCTCTTTTCCCCCTTTCGAAAGCCATCTACCCGTCCATCCATTCACCCGATGCAACAATTTATCTTTCAAGAAGGCAAAAAGCTTGCAGTTAGATCCACTGATGTCCTCTGGGATTCCAAGATAATTCCCCATTCATTCTGAATCGCAATCGCATCCTTAATCTGTTGACGTGTGACGGCATTAATCCTCTTACCAAAGCGTAATGAAGATTTCTCAAAATTAATACATTGTCCTGAAGCTTTCCCATATTTCCTGACCACTTCCATCACTTCTTCACATTCACGGGGCTCCGCGTTACAGAAGAAAAGGCTATCATCAGCAAAGAGAAGGCTAACGAGCGCTTCCGTGCATAGAATAAAGATGAAAGTAGACAAAGGATCTCCTTGACGTAACCCTCTCTCTGGAACAATGTTTCCCCAGGGTTGTCCATTCATGAGAACTTTATATTTTACCGATGATATACACCTCATGATCCATGTAATCCAGGTTTCGCAAAACCCCATTTTCCTCATAACTGCTTCAATAAAAGACCACTCCATCCTGTGATACGCCTTGCTCATATATGTCTTAATGGCCATCCTTTTATTTCGACCGCTCGGCTTAGTCCTCAAAGCATGAAATAATTCCTGAGCTATCATAACATTGTCCGAAATTTGTCTCCCAGCAACAAAGGCTGACTGGGTTTCCGAAATCCTATCAGGTAAAACCTTTTTAATCTCTGGCATAAGACTTTAGAGATTATTTTATAGCTCACATTACATAGACTGATTGGCCGGAACTGTGACATCTCGTTTGGCCGCGTCATTTTGGGAATGAGGCAAATATTGGTATCGTTCAATCCACACGGCATCGTCCCATCTACAAGGAATTGATTAACCATAAGAGTTAAATCCTCCTTTACAATATCCCTTCCCTTCTCAACGTCCGTACCCTCCCTTGCGTCCTCACCTTTTTAGCTTCCTCCTCCATCTCCATAAGATCTTCTCCAAGTAAATCATCATTAGGATCCTCTGCTAGCATAGGCTCTCCGTGTTCCTCCTCTTCCATCATGTTTATATCCGCAAGCTTCATATCATTCAAGGCTCCAATTACCTGCTCATCCTCCACCTGCTCCGGTATCTTCTCCTTAGGAGAGAAAGATAGAGTTCGGGTGATATTTTGCAACCTCACTCTCTTCGTCACATTAACATCTTGGGGCAGCGGAGAGATGATTTTACTCGCCAATCTCCTTCCACTCCCTCTCTCTTGAATCGTCATTGTGGGTATCACTTCTTTTGAACCTTCGAGCAGCACAGAGGATTTCTCAGACACCATAGCCGCATCTCCATCATCCCTCCTATCCGGTCTCACCTCCGTCTTCTCCTTCCTCTTCCACACGTGAGACTTTTGCTTCTGATACGGCTCGTACCTTGTTGTATTTCTGTTAAAGCCAGAGTGATATCTGCTTATCTTGCCACCGTTCCTTCTCATTGGATCCTCCCTGATGTTATTACTGCGTAGATATCCAGCTTGAACGTCTCTCAGTAGTCCGGTAGCTGCTCCATTCCGTGAGTGATAGTAGGTATCTCGTCTACCTTCTTCCTCTTGACCGTAATGGTCCACTCGATTGTAGCTACCATACCGCTCCTGGGATTTTTGATCTCGCAACGATGGCTGACGAGATGATTCACTGTCCGGAAGTTGAACCCGATCAAAAACATCAGATTTCTCCGACTTTGCTTTCAGTGGACAATATGCCGCTTCTTGCGTCAGCATACCACAAGGCGGGCAATGCTTAAACAGCTTCTCGTATCGTATAAATATCGATACCTCCTTGCCTTTCCACGAAACCTTCCGAGTGAAAGTCAACGGCTTCCGTGTATCCACCTCAATTAGCATACGACCAACCGAGAGTTCCACCGTGTCAATATGACCAAGCCTCCGTTCGATATTCTCAAGATTTTTTATCGTCCAAAGATGCAGAGGAATTCCAATAATTTCAACCCAAAAGGGAATGACCCACGGGTAATCATCGTCGATCACGGGCTCCCATCGAACCAACACAAACATACAAAAGTTGTAGTGAAATTGTCCTTGACGGATAACGGAATTTAGATCATCCTCAGTCTCGAAGTTTAACAAAAACTTCCCTTGTCCAAGATCATTGGCCACCACTCTCTCCTGCATCTTCCACTGTCCCAACATAGTTTTAATCAAGCCCTCCACCGTTTGTTTCTTGGGGTTAACGTAACGTCGGAGCGTCTTCTTCATCAGTTAGCTGGATGATCTCATCATCAACCTCATACTTGATACTTTTCCCTTTATCGTCAGCCATAAGAGCTTGACGTTGCCGATCCATTCCTTGCGTTGATGAGTTATATGTTCGCATGATTGAAAATTTTCAGAGTTTGATATTGTTTTTATGTAGAGAACGTTAATAGAAACAGATCCTTTTATAAGATCAGATGCCAATGAGCATCTATCGATGTTAACAGAACCAGAGAATATCCCTTAAAATCCCCCAAAGACAGCGATCCAAATCTTCAAACGGAGATCCTCTCCAATGCCGTATCAATCTGCTGTCAACGAACAGTAGATTATGTGAAAATCATGATCTCAAGGAAGATCGCGATCTGAAATCTCCATGATCTCCTAGGGTTTGGCGAGGATCAAACCATTAAAATTTAAACAAATAATCAATATATATAACAGTTATATACGCAAATATCAGATAAAATTCAAAATTTCACAGGGGTATCAACTGACCCATGTGATCCTTTATTGGCTCCGCCACTGTGTGGTGGGTGTTAATGAGCAGGCGATGGTTTACATGAGTGTGCTGCTATAGCAGCACAAGAATTTTGTTTGACTAAAATAAGAAGCGAGTAAAATCTACAGTGTATGAAGGTGAAAGAAAGTGAAAGTGTAGATACTTTGTTAAATAGTTTTAAGATTTTGTCGTTAAGAAACCAAAATAAACTGAAAGTGCAGGTTTTTGTTTTTGCTTTTTTAAATTTCTTTGTTGTCATAATCTAATCTATTAAAAGAGAAGTACAAAACTAGATTACCTACTAATTTTTCATTATATTTATA
This sequence comes from Raphanus sativus, assembly GCF_000801105.2. Taxonomy (NCBI): domain Eukaryota; kingdom Viridiplantae; phylum Streptophyta; class Magnoliopsida; order Brassicales; family Brassicaceae; genus Raphanus; species Raphanus sativus. The sequence continues at coordinate 8,127 of NW_026616264.1, read as the reverse complement.
CTTTCATGCCACTAATATATTAAATAAAGTTATATTTATGGATCTTTTGTCTTTTCTTAATTTATCAAATTATTTCCTAAATTAATTTTAAATTTTTTTAAAAAAAATTAATTATAGTTTAATGCTACTTAAAAACTACATAATCCTATTTTTAGGATTTATTATCTTTTTATCAAATTACACAACTATAATACATATCTAATCTATTAAGAGCATCTCCAAGAATACCCTTAAAATTTCAAATATAAGGTTTTATGTACTCCAAAGGTAACCTCCAAAACCTTATATTTGAGGTTTCATACTTTTTTTGGTCCTTGTACTTGTATGTCTTTTAAATAGTCTTGATTACTTTTTTGTTTATCATTTTAGTCCAAACAATTTTTATCTTTATATATATATATATATATGTTTATAAATTTAGCTTTAAGAAATTTAAATAAATATATAAATTTTCAAATGAAAACAAAGAAAAAAATTTTCTATTAAAATGCAATAGTTTATTATGGAAATGATAATTATGAATATTATGTATTTTAGAAAAATGATTTTTGTTTGTTAAAAAACTATTATTTATATGTAATTTACTATTAAAATTAATATTTTATTAGTAAATATTGTTGATAATATGTTTGTTGTATATTTTAATTGTTATAAATTTTGTGTTTTTTTTTTTGAATTTATCTAAAGTAAGGACTGTAATGTAAAAATTAAAAACTTTTAAGGTTCATTTTAAGGTTTCCCATTGGAGAAGAACACCATTAAACCTCAAATATAATGTTCGGCAAACCTCAAATATAAGATTGCTCTTGGAGATGCTCTAAAAGAGGAGTACAAAATTAGATTACCCCTTAATTTTACATTATATTACATGTTCATGTCACTAATATATTAAATGAAGCTATATTTATGGATCTTTTATCTTTTTCTAATTTATCAAACTATTTCCTAAATCAATTTTAAATTAAAAAAACTATTTAATTACAATCTAATGCTACTTAAAAACTTCATAATCCTATTTACAGATGAACAAGATCTACCTTAATTAATCTAAAATAAAATATATAATAAATAGAAATATTACACAAATTAATTTTAAATCTATCAACAATAAGTAGAAAAAATTACAGAAACTATTAGAAGAAATTGAAGTACAGAGATAAAAATATATAATTTTACTAAAGATGAAAAGTTAGTAAAAAATTAAATTTATCTATGTAAGGAAAAAATTTATAATACATAATATATGAAAACTAAACTGACGCATGTATTACTTTATTCAAAAATAAAATACACACATACCTATAAAATCCATTCATATTTAACTAAAATCTATTTTAATTGATTATGCGCTAGACCATATCTGACCGCACACACGTTACGCCTAGCATAATTTCAAACAAAAAGTATAAATGACACATGTATAAAATATAGTAACTAAAAATAGAGATAAACAGAAAATATTACACAAAATTAATTTAAAAAAAAACAAAAGAAAGAATCACAGCATGATTATGTCTATATATATAATATATATATTTTTTTATATGTATAAAGAATCTAATTTATACTGTAACTGACACATATGTATAAAATCTAGCTTATTAAAAAAAATCTAGACACATGTACAAAATGTAATTTATACTATAACTGACACTAATATAAAATCTAACTTTTTCAGAGTATAAAATCTAAATTATACTATAATTGAGACATGTATGCAATCTAGTTAAATGAATACTGATTAAAAAAAATATTACATTAAATTAATTTGAAACTACAAAAAACCACAGACATGATTATGTATATATATGTGCAACACATCGTGTAACCATATAAAATCATAATCATCATTACATAAGGAAGACAGAAAGACACAGCTTTGATCCTTTGATAAGGAAAGAACACCCCAGAATGAATCCCTTTAGCTTCCCGTCCAAATCAATCATTGATGTCGATGAAGCCACTAAGAACCAAAACGACTTGGCGTTGATCGTTTCGAAAGACCTCTTCTCTACTACCAAAGCCAAACACTCTAACACCGTTTTCTCTCCGGCGTCTATAAACGCTGCGCTCACTTTGGCGGCTTCTGGTCCCGGCGGTTCTTCAGTCTCGCATGAGATCTGCACCTTCCTGAGGTCGTCTTCAAACGCCGTCTTCAGCAAGCTCGTGTGCGTCGTGTTCGATGACCGCAGCGCGAACGGGGGACCAAAGATCTCGTTCGTCAATGGCGTTTGGATCGATCAAACGCTACAAATTGATTCATCGTTCTAGGATCTCTTTGAGAACTTCTTTAAAGCTGTCTTTGATCGCGTAGACTTTCGATCAAAGGTAAACTCTGTTTCTTGATTTAAGTCAGTTTCTATGTTCTGTCTTCATACACTTTCTGACATAACTTTGACACAACAGGCCGAACCAGTGCGTAGAGAGCTGAATAAATGGGCTGAAGATCATACCAATGGTCTCATCAAAGATCTTCTTCCTGAAGGATCCATTACAGACCAAACCACCTATGTTTATGGAAACGCATTGTACTTCAAAGGACAATGGGAAGTTCCATTCGACAAGTCTTACACAAAAGAGAAAGAGTTCCACCTTCTCAGTGGAGCCTCAGTGTCCGTGCCATTCATGAGAAGCTACAAGGACCAATACATAAAGGCTTATGATGGTTTCAAGGTCCGCAGGATACCTTATCGACAGGGCTGTGATGGGGATGAGACAAATTTCAGTTTTCCTTATCGAGGAGTTGATGCTACCAATCACAACTTCCCTTATCTACAAGGCTTTGTTTGTGATGGTACCAGTCGCAGCTTCCCTTTTGGACAAGGTGGTTATAGTACCAGTGTCAGCTTCTCAATGTACTTTTATCTCCCGGACAAGAATGATGGATTGGATGATCTTGTCAAGGCAATGGCATCTGATTCTGGATTCTTGGATTGTCATGTTCCAAGTCGCAAAGTTGCTGTTAATGAATTCAGAATCCCTAAGTTTAAGATCGCTTATGGCTTAGACGGCCAAGACTTGGGATTATGTTCAATGGCGTTGTATCATAAAGCATGTGTGGAGATTGATGAAGAAGGCGCTGAAGCTGCTGCTGTCACTTTTGTAGGTGGTGTTGGATGTGCAATGTTTTTGGAGCCTCCTAAGAAGATAGATTTTGTGGCAGATCATCCATTTTTGTTCTTAATTAGAGAAGACAAAACTGGAACAGTCTTGTTTATTGGTCAGATCTTTGATCCTTCCGACAAATCTGCTTAGGCTTTCGGTTTGGTTATTTGGCAAAAAGTGGAATTTGCTTTGGTTACAAGTTATGACCGGATAAGTTGAGTTAGGTTTGAGCTTTTATATTCAACTAGTATTTTCTCTCGTGCTTCGCATGGCCGTTGTTTTATGTATATATATGAAATATAATATATATGTTTAATTTAAAATGAAAATAAATTTTATTTTGAGAGTAAACAAAAATAACAACACCACATAAACACAAAAATAAATCATCAGATTGGTCTTTTTGTTCCCTAAACTATTACTATCACATGAAGTAAAACATATTCCAACATATGGATAACTGATTTAGTCCATTTTCAATTGACCTATTTTGTTTACGTAATATTTTTAATCATGCAGTAAGTAGTTTTTACCAATATCTAAAAAGCAAAAGAAAATAAGAGTTATAAGAAAATTAGAAAAAAAAAATATGACAATAAAATGTTGGAAATGCTTTAATTGACCTTTGCTCAAAAAAAAATCATCATGACGTTGACAATTTTAAACAATGGTTGTACGGTTGTACCTTGTAACTTTGATATAAGGTCTAACCGGTAGAATCACATGAACACAAAGAACAAAAATAAGAAGAACGGATAAAAAGAAATTGTAGGAATGATGAAGAATGGTGATTCTATCAAATTTAATGAGGAATACTTTTTTCTAATTCACTCTGGAATGAAAGAACTGTAAAAGAAAAACTTCTTATGGTAAAATTTCTTAGGACTGTTAAAAATTGTAGTGTTTCTCTTTATTTAATTGATCACCGGTTAATTAACCCATTGTATATTCACATGACAAGATATAAAAAAAATTGATACGTAAAGTAGGGTTTGGCATTTTAATTTGAACTCGAAAATCCAAACCGAAACCGTCCTGAAATTATCAGACTCAAAACAGAACCAAAATTTTACAAGTGTTTTATGGGTCTAAATTTTTTTACCCCAAAAAACCGATCTGAATAGATCCAGACAAAAAAAAACTGATCCGATAAGAATCGATTTATACACGACTTAATCAAATTTTTGTAATGTCCATCTTGGTCTACTCAACTCTTGGTATCAAGATAAGAACCGTCCAATCCACGGGCCTAATATATGATCATATGACAATACTTGTCAAATTTTGTAATGTCCATCTTGGTTTACTCAACTCTTGGTATCAAGATTTTAACATTATACAAAATTGATTAATATATGGGCTATAAAGGCCCATCTAATTAAGGCCCAAGTAAATGATTGAGACACGATTTCGTTATATGCCTTCAATCGCTTTCGAACGGAGCAAGAGAAAAAAGTGTTCTTCAGTTTCTTCTCGAATCTCTGGGCACAGAAAATAGGGTTGCTGAGCGTTTTCGTTCCGAGTGGAAGATATGGTAAGCGCTTCACTAACTCTCTTCTCATCATTGTTTCTAGTTGTTTTATCAATTATCCTCAAAATCACGAGTCTTCGTCTGATATAGATATAGTTTTTCTTTATTGATTTGGTTTATATTGTCGATTGTTCAATTTCAGTTTTAGGGTGTCCGAGATGTTACATATTGGTTTTGTTCTCTCATTTCTATATGTCGTTCTTACATGAGTGTGTGAACACAAACTTTGATCTGTTTTTTTGAAGGCAACTCTTGAAGACTCTTTCCTCGCAGACCTCGACGAGTTATCTGACAATGAAGCAGAACTGGTGAGGCTTTTCTTGCCTTTGATTTCTTATGTCTTGGATTACTACTTTAGTCGTAATATTTAATTAGAGGAGCGCTTATCTAAATTCAGGAGGAGTCTGATGGTGATGATGCAAAAAAGGATGATGAAGATATCGACATGGACATGGCTGACTTAGAAACCCTTAACTACGATGATCTCGATTCCGTTTCTAAGCTCCAGAAATCTCAGAGATATCTTGACATTATGCAGGTTAGTTAGTTATATGTGACATGTCCTATGGTTTCAAAGATTTAATTGTTAACTTCTTTGAAACTTCTTTGGCTATTGTTATATGTATGATTTTTTATTTCTCATTTTGCATTTCAGAAAGTGAAAGAGGCTCTTGGAAAGGAATCTGATGGAGCGGAGAAAGGAACTGTACTAGAAGATGATCCTGAATACAAGCTAATCGTGGATTGCAACCAGCTCTCAGTCGACATTGAGAACGAGATTGCCATAGTCCACAACTTCATCCGTGACAAGTACAGACTCAAGTTTCAAGAGCTTGAGTCTCTGGTGAACCACCCTATTGATTACGCCCGCGTTGTCAAGAAAATAGGCAACGAGACGGATCTAACACTCGTCAATCTTGAAGGCCTTCTTCCCTCTGCTATCATCATGGTTGTTTCTGTCACTGCCTTGACCACTAAAGGGAGCCCACTCCCAGAGGATGTCCTGGAGAAGACTCTAGAGGCTTGTGATCGAGCTTTAGATCTTGATTCCGCTAGGAAGAAGGTTCTTGACTTTGTTGAAAGCAAGATGGGGTCTATCGCGCCGAATCTCTCCGCCATTGTTGGGAGTGCTGTTGCAGCCAAGCTGATGGGGACCGCTGGAGGTTTGTCAGCGCTTGCTAAAATGCCTGCCTGTAATGTTCAGGTTCTTGGCCACAAGAGGAAGAACCTTGCCGGGTTCTCTAGTGCAACGTCGCAGTCACGTGTGGGTTATCTGGAGCAGACGGAGATTTTCCAAAGCACGCCTCCGGCGCTTAAGAGTCGCGCCGGCAGGATCTTGGCGGCAAAGTCGACTTTGGCAGCTAGAGTTGATGCTACCAGAGGAGACCCATCGGGAACAAATGGGAAAGCTTTGAGGGAAGAGATCCGTAAGAAGATTGAGAAGTGGCAAGAACCTCCTCCGGCAAGGCAGCCTAAGCCACTTCCTGTTCCTGACTCTGAGCCTAAAAAAAGAAGAGGTGGTCGCCGTCTAAGGAAAATGAAAGAAAGGTAACTTGCTTTTTTTTTTCAGATGGAAAATTATAATTTTGTTAATTGCTGCATGCTTTACCTTTCTTTTAAAATCAGGTATGCAGTGACAGACATGAGGAAGCTTGCCAACAGGATGGCGTTTGGTACACCCGAAGAGAGCTCTCTTGGTAAAATAATTTGTACAACAAACTTGTTAATTGACCAACTTTTTGTTAGAGGGCTGTATGTAATGCTTGCTGTTCATGATGATAGGTGATGGATTAGGTGAAGGATATGGAATGCTTGGCCAGGCTGGGAGCAACAGGCTGCGTATATCCAGTGTTCCCAGCAAGCTGAAGATTAATCCCACCATTGCCAAAAAGTAAAGTGTACCTCTCTATTTCTCCTGTTTTCCAACTCTTGTTTTTGTTTTGTATTTTTATTGATCTTCAGTGACCATGTCCTGTTCTTCAGTGTATCTCATTGTGATTATGTTTATCAATGGCTTTTTTCAGGCTGAAAGAAAGAAACTATGCGAGTGGTGCCACTACCTCTGGATTGACTTCGAGTCTGGCTTTTACTCCTGTGCAGGTACACAACCATTTCATTCAATTATCTTCATAAGTTACTCAGCTTTTTTTTTTTTTTTGGACAAATTGTATTGACTTTAGAAAATCCAATTTGAATCTTATTGTGCAGGGAATAGAGCTGTGTAATCCTCAACAGGCTTTAGGATTAGGCAGTGGGACTCAAAGCACTTACTTTTCAGAGTCAGGGACCTTCTCTAAGCTCAAGAAATAAACTTGTGAGAGCAAACATTTCAAAGTGTTGAAAGAAGATGAGGATGTGAGTGAGACACAGTGGTGTTTAAGTGCTTTCTATTTCTCTTCTATGTTATAAGTTTTCTCTACCGAATCACTTTTGTGGCCTCTTTACGATAATTTAAGATTCTGAGTATAAGTATAGGTTTGCTTTGGAGTTTAGTTTCACGGTTGTGAGATAATCTATCTGGTTAGAATGTACTAGTTTGCTATGTTTTTGGTATCCAATGATACTTTCAAAATTATATATTATTGTTTTATGAAAATGAAAGTTCCCTATCATAATAAAATATAAAGACGGGTCCTTGGAATTTTATATAAAAATTTGGCACCGTCCATTGTTTCTTGAAAACTATCTGACCAAAGAAATATTATAAGAAGACAACTCCATTGCAGTCCAAATCAATAATCCTAAAAATATCTTTCTTCGAAGCAACTTCCATAACCAACATACAAACAATTAATGAGAAAGGCACATTCTTTTCTCTCTTTGAACTACTAGGTAAATATTATTATTTTTTGATAAAAGGCACATATTTATTATTACTCACGCATCATCATATCTTTTTTTTATAATCTGGGGCTATCCAGCGGGGCTAAATCCAACCGATTATTTTTTTGGGAGTTTGACCACCAGCGCCAGATTGCTCACAAAAAATAATTAGATATCTCTGTCATATGACCACATGGATGAATAAACCTGAGTTATGGATGGAACCTTCAAATCAAAATCCTTTAAAAATATTTGGGATGTTATACGCCATTCGACCATATTGAACTTCGCTACCTTCAGTTGACCTAATTTAGTATGTTTCTCTAGGAATATTTCCTAATATATTGTTATCGTTTAAAGATAAAAAAATATTTATAGATAAGCCCAATTCATTTCATCTTTATTTTATTTCTTTTTTTCTTCAATATTTAAGGGAAAAATACTTATTTATTGTATATTTAGAGTAATGCTTTTATACAAAAATATATTAAACTAAATTTCATCTCTACTATAAAAATCTATTTTAGAGAAGAAATAATAAAATAAATGGAGATAACCTAACAACTTATAAATATCTATACAAAGAAAGTTAAGAAAAAATATTATTATATAGTATATTTGACTTAGATGCACAACATTTTATAATTGTACAATTCTCACATTTTTAT
>NW_026616263.1:0-27632 GCF_000801105.2 Raphanus sativus | reverse complement strand
CTATCAAATACAGTGACATTTTATAATCCAACCCGTAACTCTAAAGTTTTATTACGGTTCCGAGGTAATTCTATTTAAAAAATTCAATAAATTCATAAGAAATTGAAAACCGTTGATGAACATTAATAGTAATCAAAGATGATAATTGTGTACTACAGTTCATAGCATATTTATTCTAAATATATATATATATATATTACTGATTTTAAAATGAAAATTGCTGATTTTTCTCCCTAACAATATTAACCAAATATGATTAACAATATTTTAAATTTTGGCTACTAAAAAAAAATTGTGTAACCGTTTTAGAATATCCATATCCCAAATCACATTTATAACAAACTAAAAGAGCATATTTGCATATACCAAAAAAGTAAATAATATCTTAGCAGATATATTTCTCCTTTTTTCAGTTTCAAAATTATCATTTCAATTTTTCATAACGAATCCAAAGAGAATATACTCCTAATTATACCAAAACTCGGTTCGCAAGGCATATCTTTATAAATATCTTTAAACGAAAATCTTTAATATCCATGTATCCTCTTTAAACCTATTTATTTTGCTATATATACTATCTAAGCGACACATTCAATCTAAACTAAAGCACACAACTTAAGCAAACAAAATAAATGCTACACCAAAGTTATCATATACATGTCCGATATCAAGCTTTACAAAACTGAATGGTGGATCGCAGTGAAAGTTGTTCACACCAGATAACAATTCAGTGAACAATTTGGTGAGACATTGGAACTCATTTTCTCTGACAAGAAGGTAAACGATTTTGAGCTGCTTTACGTATGTAATATACAATATTTATGGCGTTTTTGTACCTTACCATTATTGACTTATTAACTCTGTTTTTCATCATTGCAAAGGATCAAAAAATCATGCATCATGCAAAAAACTACTTGCTTAGTTTGGGCAGGGACTTCCATGTGGGTGATTGGAAAAACAGAGAATTATTTCCACTAAGTGCAGCAGCTGGTGGATACTAACCTACCACTCACGTTATAAAATGGGGTTTATGAAGTTCACCTCCATTACTCCATATAAATTCAGTAATATGGTATGTTTATGGATTTACTGCAGCTTTAAACTATATTGAATGGAATTCTAAACAATTTTTTTCTGATTGGTAAGTTCTTAAAGACGTGTTTGTATTACATTTTTGTGATTATTCATTAATATGTGTTTCTGTTGTATATAGATGTTGTGGAACAAGCCATAGATATTGTAGAAAAAAGCCATTAAACGTAAGTAACCACCTTCTTTTAAAAAAAACGAAACCACCTTCTACAGCCGCTTATAAACTCCTATTTTATAGGCTATGTATAAGGCAACAAATAAAAAATATCGAACTCATATTTGGTACATAAATATACGGAATTTAAATTTATGATCTACAAAGTATATTTTTGGAAGTAAATTTAAGATTACTAAAACTATTTAAGTTAATATTATTATGGAATTATTATTTATAAAAATATATACTTATGAAGAGACCAGTTATAGTCAATATGTGACCTCACAACCCATCCATACATAGTGTTATTTGCTTAATTGTTACTCTAATGGTGAAATGATAAGAATTTATTTAACGGATTTTAAATAGGTTATTAAAAAAAAAATATTTACTAAATGTGATTTTACTTGAAGTTAGTGAAGAACATATCAACCCATTTGTAAATATATATAACAAAATATATTAAAATTATTTTTTTAAGACATTTTTCAAAAAAAAAACGGTTTTCGGTGCGGGTTAGATTTAATATTGGTTTTTGGATATAACACTTTTAAGAACCGTTCGAGTATATATGTCAAGTCTAACAGAGCACGAGACTTTGATTTTCGAGTCGATTCCGAATCGGATTCTTTGGGTACGAAACATTCTTAACTAATTATGTTAGGAAACTACTAAAAAAATATAATATGTTGCAAACTTTAAAAATAAATTATTAAAATAATCTCTTATATGCATATGACACCAATATATAGTTATACAACTTGACATATTTAATATATTTACCAAAAATTTACTAAATTAAATTAATATTAAACACAAATATGATTAAGAAAATAACACAAATATAAAAATTAAATTTCTCAAAAAAATTAAAACAAAAAATATACCCGCCCTCTCAAAGGGCGGGTCAGAATCTAGTTTAAATCTTAATTTTGTATGTTCCAAATTTGATAGAATTTTAACAATCATTTTATTTTCTTACAAATGGTATAACTAATGTGCCATTTTAAAATAGCATACTAACTCATAATTATCTATTTTCATATTTTTCATTTTAAAAATTTATTCACTATATATCTTAGACATGGATCTAATTATATATTATGTTGGATTTGTTTATATACGTTAGACAGGCAAAATAAAAATTACTCTATGTTATACAACTACATTTACAAATATAACATTATGTATAAACGAAAAATAAAATGTAAAATTAAATATCCATCTGGTCGCACGGATCAAAGTCTAGTATATGTTAATATTTGTTAAATCTGAAAATCAAAATAATATACACCATTTAAAACTGAAGAAAAACGAATAAATTTAACAATAAAAATTGGTTCAGTTTGATATTTAGATGGATAATCGATAGATGTTTCATATGTTCTGAGTATTTTATGGTTATTTTAAAAATATTTTTTTTATATTTTCAGTTATCTTATATAGTTCTGATATTTTTATGTGTTTTGAATATTTTCTGGATATCAAATATAAAAATACTTTTATACATATAATAGTGATTCAAATATTTTTAAGAGTACAAAATATTTTGGTTCATATCGGATTTGACTGTTTAGATACGAAAGTTTTAGACCCATTGCAATATTTTATACTATTCTATTAGCTTGGCTTCGGGTTTGGTACCATTTTTCCGATCATGCATGGTTCGGTTTCTTCGATCCAGATAATCTCATACACACTCACTGTCAAAAAGAATCTTAAGAGGTTTAAATCAGTGCCACGCGTCTCTATATGACTGGTTGTATATTATACACGACAGAGCGAGACGAATCTCTTTAATTCCTTACAGAAATGAAATTAAAAAAAAAGAATTAAATAAACAAAGGGGGAAGAATATAATTTTAGGGAATTTTTTTTTGGCGGTGGTTTATTTTTTTTAGGGCTCATCCTCGATTCGAACCTCGACGCGACGCGACGCGACTCACTCTCTCACACCTTTTGACGGCGTTTTTCATTTTCACCACCTCTCCTCCTCTTCCTCTGGTCTTCCGTCTCTCACTCTGCATCGAGATCTTACGGTGCCTCCCCTGATCTCGATTCTAAGCTTTAATATTATCGTCAATTTCGCAAATCGCGATTTAAAAATCCACGCCGTTGATTTCAATGCTGAGACTTACTCCGCCGTCTCCCGCTGCTAAAAATCGCCACTCGCGGAGAGGAATAACAAAACCCTAGCTTCTCACATCATTATCTCTCTCTCTCTCTCTCTCTCTTTCGCATCATTTCGTACCCTCATCTCTCTCTCTCTCTCTCTCTATCTCTGCCTCGAAATTTTATAGGAATCGTGAGGGAGGTGGGGGCTCTCTATCCACATGTGATGTCTGGAAATGAGATTCGTCCGATCAAGCTGAAGGCTAGCTTGGCGATGAAGAAGCATCATGAAGAAGAGGACAACAACAGCAAAGCTTTGGTGAAAGTCAAGTTAGAGAAGGACAAGCACGTCTCCTCTTCAGATGACGGCTCCTCCGGGAAAGCCATGGTTACTGTGAAGTTAGAGAAGGAAGAAGAATCTTCCGGTGGGGTTCTTGTAGCGAGTAGTGGTGGGGCACTCAAGAGGAAACGAATCTCTCGATTAGTTGAAAAATCTCGAAGATTCTCAGCCAAGAGCAGCGAGAGCAGCAGCAGCTTGTTGGATAAACAGAAACAGAAGACATGTCTTCGCAGAGGGATGACTACTCGTTGGAACACCGATAGGTATCCAGAAATCAATCCTTTTAAAAAAAAAAAATCATTCTTTTATTCTGATCTTTGTGTTGTGTGACAGGATTGATAATGCGGAGCTAGCGTTATTCGAGATACTCAAGGAGAAAGGCGCTTCCTTTGAGAGGCCTGTTCCGCGGGCAGAGCTGCGAGTTTCGGCTCGTAGGAGGATCGGGGATACTGGGCTGTTGGACCATTTGTTGAAGCACATTGACGGGAATGTGACCCCCGGTGGCGCGGAGAGGTTTAGGAGGTGTCATAACACCGAAGGGACGATGCAGTATTGGCTAGAGAGTGCTGATCTGATCAAGATCAAGCTTGAGTCTGGGGTATGTGATTCTAACTGGGCTCCCCCTTCTTGGTGGAAGCTTCAGGGTGCGAACAGCATTATTAAACTTGAACCTGGGGTTCTTGAACCGTCTGAGTCCCCTGCTAAGCTTAAGGAAGAAATGGATAAAATGAGGAGGTAAAAAGATTCTGAGTTTTCAGTATTTGCTTAGGCTGAAGTTGAGATATGCTTGAAAGATTTCTGTGTTGTTTGTGGTAATTATGCAGTGAGATCAAAGAACTTGTATCTGATTTGGCACTAATTAAACGTGAATCTGGAATTCGTGATCTGGACTCGATTCCTCTAGCTCAGTGGAAGATTCATAGTTCATCAAAAGAATCACCTGCTGTCTCCTCAAAGCTTAGGGAAGAAATTGATAAAATGAAGAGGTAATAATAATATGCTTGCAATATTCTGAGCTTTCAACATTTTTTAAGGTACACTTGTAATCTTGTTTTTCTTTGCGGTTTGCAGTGATTTAAAAAAACATATATCCAAGCCAGAATTACCAAATAATGCTGATGCAAATGAGGTGACCTTTTTGAGATCATTGTTTGTTTGTCTGTTCAAGGAATGTGTGAAGATGAGAGCATTAGTTTAAGAGTTTCAAAACTTTTCTGTTTGCATTTCTTTCCAGAAATTAATCAAGGATTTTATGAGTTGGAGGGTAAAGACTGATAAGCAAATTGCGGAGATCTCAAATTCTTTGGCATCGACACAGGTTTATAGACCAAATATGTGTGAAACTTATTGCATAGGAATGATTATAACCTGATAAAGCTTTGTGTCTCGCGCCTTTTTGTTGTTACTGCAGTGCATGGTTAAGGAATTAGTTTCGTGGAAAGATAAAGTAGAACAGCAGCTGGTGGGAATTTCAAACTCGCACAACAGTCGGCAGGCAAATGGGAGCAATTCCTTCAGTCCAAATCCTCAAAACTGGGAACATTTATTGCATAGTACCAACTTGGATGATTTCACTGGGGACGGTTTTGAACCATGGGATGTTGATACTGACCTTATCGATGCTCTACCGGAGGCAGAGGCTGTCAGGCCCGATACCTACTTGCTTCCACCAAATGCTCGCAAAAGCTCTTTCCAGGACCATATGTGGTTCGAGGAGCAGTCAGTGCTCAACTCCGAAATGCAGAGGACGACAGAGAGGTTGGAGCGGTTACTTGGTTTCTTGGTTCCAAAAGTAGGCTTTATGGTTTGTCTAATTTTTTTTTTCCTTTCCCTTTTTAGCTGCATGACCAGGGGAGATTCCAGAAGCTCCAATCAGGACAAAGCTGAGTTGACTCCAGGTTCTTCGATGACTGCAGGTCCAAGATCAGATATTGAGGACCCAAATATTAATTCTCAGGTAACGTAGTCAAACATGTTAGAAGCATTAGTCAGGTTGAATTGGATGATCATCTTTTGGAAAATATTGTAGCCTCAAAAAACCCTTAAGCGTTCTCTTTAAGTAGATGCCACTTTACAACCCTCCCATCATCTCATCATAGCTTTTGCTTCATTCACTGCCACACATTGCATCTCTTAATAGTTTTTACATGCAATTTTGCTAGTGCTTCATGATTTTAAGGAGTTCATTTTAAATTCAGGAAACGTTGAAAGAGTTGGTGAGTTGGAAAGCGAAAGCAGAGCAGCAGCTAATGGAAATTTCAGACGCTGTGCGAGCTCTTCAGGGATGATAAGAATCAAATCGAAACAGGCTTTTACCATACACAACAAGGCACCGTTTGTTTCATCAAAAATGATCTCGATTCACCTTACATAGAAGAATCCCTTTGGAGACTTGTACAGGGTTTCTGGTTAAAAGAAAGTTGAACAAAAAAAGAGAGGGAAAACAAAGAGGCAGTAGGCATCTGGAAAATTTATTTAGGAAGAGGATCATCATCTACATGAAAATGATGCCCCAAAGGTAGAGAGGGACGCTTTTAATAGTAGTGGTTTGCTGTATATTTTCTCTGACCACTCTCTTATTTAACAATCAACTTCTTTTGAGTAATCTTTTCTTTCTCCTTTTCTCTATGAGGTCTCGATTTAAGTTGGGATTATTATACTTTGTTAAATAAAATAAAATCAAAGTACTGTAAATCATATTCCTTTGTATCATCCTGATCACCATATAAGATAATAATAGGAAGGAATAAGCAGCTTAAATCCTCGAGACGTCAATACGAAACGTACCGGTTGGTTTTGTCTGGTTTAAAAGACACTGGGCCTGTTGTAACGGACCCTAATAAGCCCCCTTTAAACGGTGCCACGAATCCGATATTTTCTTCTTCGGTCCCCCAAGTTTCGGAGATTTGTTAAATTGTCCTTTTATTTGTTTGAACTTTGAACTAGAGATTTTCTTTTAAACTGGGGTTGGCAAAACCTAAACTCAAAATCTTCTTCAATCCACGACGAATCACGCGATCGACTGATTCATCTTCCTCCTCCTTGGCATCAATTCTCTCAAAGGTAACTCGATTTATGAAGCTTTAACTTTCTCTTTGTGTCCGATTGTACTTGCTTCAATAGTTCTAAGAGAAGGAAACTTCAAGTTCTAGGGTTACCGATTCGATTCGTAGGGATTTTCACTTTAATTCGAGATTAACTGTGATGTATTTCAGGCTGATAGAATCTGAGGGTGTGTGTGTGTGTGTGTTAGTCTCTAAATCTGGTTTGTGTGTTTTGAGTGTATAATTGATTCGGTAGTAAACCCTGAATTGCGTGTTTTTTTTGTAAGTTATTTCAAGTTTATAACTTTGATTGATGGGTAGTGTAAGAGACCAAGAAAGACCCTGAATTGTACATTCTATGATGTTCTAAAGCCTAAAACTATCTATAAGCAATTCTTTACTTGGCATTATATCTGTTTTTTTAAGCAATTGGAGCTTTCTCAGATTACTAACTCCTTTCTGGTGGATGACCAGGTTGTTCTGTCATATTAGACGAAAGGAGGAAGAAAATGGAGGAGTTTGTGGACCATTACTTAGTTCTAGGGCTACCCTCTGGAGAAGAAGCTCAGAATCTTAGCGAGAAGGATATTTCAAAAGCATACAGGGTGAAAGCTCTGGACTTGCATCCGGACAAACGCCCAGACGATCCTGATGCTCACGAGAAATTCCAGAGGCTCAAGACATCTTACGAGGTTCTCAAAGACGACAAAGCTCGGAAGCTCTTTGACGATCTTCTTAGGATCCAGCGCGAGAAACAGCACAAGAAATCGCAGGTGGATTCCAAGAGGCGCAAGATGATGTCTGATCTGGAGGAAAGGGAGCGTTCCGGTTTTGCACCTAGTCGTGCGTCTGCTAGACCTTATGATGAAGAGGAGAGAATCGCAAGGAAGCTTAAGGAGGAGGTGGACAGGATACGTGCGCAACATGCAAAGAAGAGAGGCGGTTTTGAAACTCCTCCTGAGAGTGGCGGTGTAGATGGAAAGAGAAGAGAAGAAGATAGAAGTGGAGGTGGAGGAGCTAGTGTTCAGCTAGATAAAGAGAGAGTTTTGAAGGTTTCTTGGGAAACGATTGGTGGAGGGTATAGCGCGGGAAGGCTGAGAGAAGTGTTTTCAGAGTTTGGTGAGGTTGAAGATGTTGTTATCAGGAGTACCAAGAAGAAAGGCTCCTCCGCTCTCATTGTAATGGCTACTAAAGATGGAGCTGTGAGTGTTATTATAGTTAACTTAGTCTCTCTCTCATGTATCGTTTATATAACAACAATGAAGCTAATCATGGATTTGTTTTATTTTCTTATAGGTAGCAGCGACGAGAACATTGTGTGGGGATCTCTCTAACCCATTGCTAGTTGTACCTCTTCAAAGAGCAGCACAAACCGACTTTCAAACCGCTAAGAAATCTGCAGAAGCAGAACCGCAGAGTAACATAGTTGGTGCTGGTTACCAAGCTTATGAAGACCAGGTCATGGAAAGACTGAAAAAGGTTAGTTACTATTTTCTACTTCAAACATTCGTTCATGTTTTTTTGATATCTTGAAATAATGCCTCCGCAACTTTCTCATATATATTTTTTATAATTTCTTTTATCTTGAATTTGAATAGGCGGCTATGAACCAGAAATGATAAAAGGAGTATAATGAAGCCTAGGCGTAATGAAGCTACATGATGTCAAGAACTAAAAGCTTCTTCAAGACCAAAGTGGACGTCTCCATTTCCATATCACAGACTCTCGTGGTCCTTGCATGTTCTTTTTTCTTGTAATGATATATAGAGTTCAACAAGTATTTGTGGACATCCATCGTCATATGACTCATATCAATGATTGTTAGAGAATCTATGATTCCACAAACTCTATCCTGAATAAAAGTCTTACAAATATTTTCTTTGTGGTATTAATGTCTGAGACTGAGAGTTCACGTGTTTGTTTTGGAAAAAAGTTGTCTTTTTGTCATCTTTTTCTCAAAACAAAAGATGATTCCCTTGATATTTCTACAGAAAATTCAAAACGTGTTGGAAAAAATATATTCATAGATAAAAACGAGGTAGGTTTGGGTAAAACAGGGAATGGTATTCAGTATTCACTGACATAATAAGCAATAAGCACGTTGATAAGATACCTATCCTGACAAAAAAGTTGAAAACTTTGCATAGAAATAAATAAACTCTATATAAATTAAATGTTTTCATTTCCATTTACTTTCCTAATTTTCATTTGATTTTAGCTAAAAAGACAAAACTCTAAAAGAAAGCTAATTAATGGTAATAAATTAATCATCCAAAGTGGCCAAGAAATGGTTTATCTCTTCACTTCCCTCTATTCAATCCCTCCAAGTCAGTTTCTCTGTTCTTCTTCTTCTTCTTCCTCCTCTGCTTAAACAAAACCACAATAAAAAAAAAAAGGGATCAAACTCTGAAACTATGGCTAACAAGTCAAGAACCAGATGGGTTCTCCCTTACAAGACCAAGAACGTGGAAGACGATCACTCTCTCGGCAAAATACTCGGACAAGGACAGTTCGGAACCACTTACCTCTGCACACACAACCAAACAGGCCAAAACCTCGCCTGCAAAACCATACCCAAAAGGAAGCTCCTCTGCCAAGAAGACTACGACGACGTTTTGAGGGAGATACAGATAATGCATCACCTCTCTGAATACCCCAGCGTCGTCCGGATACAAGACACCTACGAGGATTCCGACAGCGTGCACCTCGTGATGGAGCTCTGCGAAGGAGGGGAGCTGTTCGACAGAATCGTGAAGAAAGGTCACTACAGCGAGAGAGAAGCTGCTAAGCTCATCAAGACCGTTGTTGGGGTCGTGGAGACTTGCCACTCTCTTGGGGTGTTGCATAGAGATCTCAAGCCTGAGAACTTCTTGTTCGCGTCTTGTGATGAAGATGCTTTTCTTAAATCTACCGACTTTGGCCTCTCTGTTTTCTGCAAACCAGGTCTTCTTGACTTCAATGTGATTATTGTATTGTGTGATGTTGCCTCTCTGTTGTGTTAGTTCTTATGTATTCTTGAATATGTTGTTTTGTTGGTTTTTTTTATTTTATTTTCTCAGGTGAAACGTTTGCAGAACTAGTTGGGAGTGCATACTATGTGGCACCTGAGGTTTTACATAAGCATTACAGCCGTGAATGTGATGTATGGAGCGCTGGGGTTATACTCTACATTCTTTTATGTGGTTTCCCTCCTTTCTGGGCTGGTTAGACCTTTCTTTCTTTCTCTTTTATAAGGGCAGAGCGTTACACTCTCTCTCATGTGTACTGTTTTTGTATACAGAAAGTGAGATTGGCATCTTCAGAAAGATTTTACAGGGAAAGCTCAACTTTGAAACCAATCCTTGGCCTAGTGTTTCAGAGAGTGCCAAGGATCTTATCAAGAAAATGCTTGAGAGCGATCCTAAGAAACGCCTCACTGCTCATCAAGTCTTGTGTAACCTCTCTCTCTCTCTCTCTCTCTCTCTCTCTCTCTATCTCTCTCTCTGTGGCATGTTGAGCTTAGCCTTTTTTAAGTGGTGATTTCGATTTTTTTCTTTCTTTTGCACAGGTCATCCGTGGATTGTGGATGACACAGTTGCTCCAGATAAACCACTGGACTGTGCGGTAGTGTCACGCCTGAAGAAGTTCTCTGCAATGAACAAACTCAAGAAGATGGCATTACGTGTAATAGCGGAGAGGCTATCTGAGGAAGAGATCGGTGGGCTCAAGGAACTGTTCAAGATGATAGACACGGATAACAGTGGGACCATCACATTTGAAGAGTTGAAAGACAGTGTGAAACGTGTTGGGTCAGAGCTTATGGAATCAGAGATACAAGAACTCTTGCACGCAGTAACTAACTAACTAACAACTGTCTTTAGTTTTCACTATTCTTATCATCTATCTCATTGTGTGTGCTTGTGTGTTGTGTGCATCAGGCTGATGTTGATGAAAGTGGAACAATTGACTATGGAGAGTTCTTAGCTGCAACAATCCACTTGAACAAGCTGGAGAGAGAAGAGAATCTAGTGGCTGCCTTCTCCTTCTTTGACAAAGATTCAAGTGGTTACATCACTTTAGACGAGCTTCAACAGGCTTGGAAAGAGTTTGGTATAAACGATTCACAACATCTTGATGAAATGATCAAAGACATTGATCAAGACGATGTGAGTAGTAGTAGTAGCTTTGTAAAGATCTTCTTTAACTGTTTCTTCTTGATGAAAAGAATATTTATGGTTATTTTGTTTTCTTTATAGGATGGACAAATAGACTATGGAGAGTTTGTGGCAATGATGAGGAAAGGAAATGGTAATGGAGGTATTGGCAGGAGGACTATGAGGAACACTCTCAACTTTGAGTGTCCTCTTCCTGATGAGTCAACCAATCGCTAAACTTACTTGTTTTACTGAAATTTATTAGTTTGACATTAATAACTTTAAGAAAACAATCATAAAGATGAGTTTTTCTTTTAATGTTTTTCTGAAAGTTAACATTAACGTAAACAAAGCGAAAGCAAAAACAAAACAAAAAATTTAAGAAACTGTAACACTATCACATAAATAAAAGGAAGAAGAAAGAAGCTTAGTTTGTTTTCTTGTTCTCTTCTTCTTCTTTCTCAGTGATCAACTTCTTCTCTGCAGTTTCATCCTCACCTCCAAAACCAAACTCGTTAACACGTGTCTTGTCCACAGGGTAGACCCACCTTTGGTATAAGTATATCAAGAATATCACATCTGAAACACACACACAGACAAACAGGGCATTATATAAATAAGCCACTTTCTGGATACTTAAATCAACTAGAGAGAGTATTCTGCAAGCCACTTTCTGGATACTTAAATCAACTAGAGAGAGTATTCTGCAAGATTTTACTTACCATCTCGGAATACAGAAAGCCGATGCAAAAGCGGCATTTTGATGACGAAGGCAAAGAGATCATCGATAATGGTGTTGAGGAACTTGTAAGTCATCTGTCTCCATGGTAAATGTGCCACTGATTTTAGCTTATAGTTGATGAATAGCTGAGGACACATCATGATGAAACCTGCAAATCACACAAATCCATCCCAAGATCAGAACGGTTTTCACACTGAGAGAATCTCAACAGTTTTTTGAGGATGGTGAAGGTGTTTACCGAACATGTAGACACAGCTTGTTAGTGAAGACAAGATCCACGAATACCAGCTCTTGTGGCGTTCGTAAGCGAGAGAATATATGGATAACCCCACGACAAGGAGGAGGAGCACATAGGATAAGAATTTGATGGCAATGTCATCATACTCCTTGGTTTTATTGCTTGCATAGGACTCACGATCGTGGAACCTCAACCTTGGAATCATTCCACTTCGATCAACCTGTTAAGGTTTAAATGTTTGACAAGGTTTTTATATGTGTAGTAACCACATCAGAGATGATCGTAGTAAATTCTTGCTGAATCTGAAATATGTCTGAAGCAATTATGTGAATGGTATGCGTACCTCTATGCGCATGGCTTTCCCTATTTTCCAGAATTCAATGCAGACACCAACACCTGAACTGGCCAGTATCATCCATGAAGTGTCGTTGTCAAGCAGGTAGAGGAAGATGACAAACTGACAGATAAAGTTCAGTACAACAGACTTTGCAGACAGTCCTTCCATAGATTTGTTTTTGTTCCAGAACTGGATATCTACAGGGTAAGCAACAAGATAAGTCAAGATCAACAAACGTTATAAAATAGGCTGTCATTTTGTTGGGACTTTAAATTTACCATTTTTGAATGCCAAGAAGTCGAACACAGAATGAAGCATCGAAACAAACATCGTTATGCCCAACAGATAGGGATTTCCTTCCAAAAACACCCTCTGGAAACACACAAAAACGTATTTACAATCATATCCAGGAAGAAAAACAGCATCTATTAAAAAATATAACACCACATCATAGTCATAGGTTCATGTGAAACATAAAGGACCAGAATTACCTTTAGTTCGTCAGATTCACCATCAAGCATGCTTCCATAGCTACGCTGCATCTGGAAAGACTGATCAACTTGCTGAAAGAGTTGCCACTTCATCATGCTAATGGGGCTTATTTCAAGTTCAAGTGGTACTTCTGAGACTGTCTCATTCATTGGAATCATCTTGTCCCTTAGCAGCCAAAACTCATTGAAGTAAATTGTAGGATAGTAATTCCCCGTGCTAGGTTCTACCAGCAAGTCTGTAAATCTAAAGTTAAGTAGAGCATATTATAACATATTGAGCGAGTAAACATATGCCAAGAGAGTTGGGTAAAACCAAAATAATTATTAAGTATATCATCCAGCTTCTAAAAATAACTGAAGGATACGGGGAGCAATGTTTGGTGGTACACCATTCTGTGAATAGCTGTCACAAAATTGAAAGCAGATATTAGTCAACCATATGGAATCCTAAATATTGACACATAGACAGAAAAAGAAAACCAAGCATGCCATCAACTGTCAAATATATTTCTTATGTAGGACTAGAGTCATTCCCCTTAGATTGCTTAAGGTTATATCCATAGTTGATAAGTTTAACTACGCTGTAAAATAAGCAGAACTATATGTACATATCAAGATGGATAGTGAATTCATCATTACTATTTCATTTCAGTCTGCAATGGGAGTCGCAGCTTTTTTATAGTACTAGAAAAAATACAAGAACCAACAACTTACTGAGTAAAATCATCGACCAGGTTAATGGTGACATTGGGTTTCCAGAGGGATACCCACTCCACAGGGACTTCTTCCTTGACTTCCGAGTTCTTATCAACAACTTTCTGCGAAGTAAGCTTCAAGTTAGTTCATTATTACACATCCTATTAAATTCATCAGACTACAAAAGACAATAACATATAAATTCCACACATACATACCTCAACCTCTGGCTGGGATTCATCAGAGTCTTTAGCATTACCTAAGAGGCTCTTCTTCTTATTTGCTTTTCGCTTTGGAAAGTAAGTCGCAACAGCTGAAATATATATATATCAGACAAGTCACATTCAGCTAATACAGAAACCTAAGTTTTTTTTGGTAAAAAAAGAAAAAGAAAGAGCTTTTGAGAGAGAGGTCATACGGTGAGTCCTGCTAAAGCTATTAAGAGGTTGGTATTCAGGATCAGTGGGGTCTATAGGGAATCCAGATCGAGCAAAGAAGACATGAGCATACAGACTTCCGTTATTCTGTAGCGTCTGGAACAACACAGCATCAGCAAAGTTAGTAAACTCAATCCAGCTTCGTAATAAAGTCCAAGCATGTGAATTTTTGTTTTTTTTTCTTTATATTACCTCAGAAGGATAATACTTGAGTGATTTTGTCCTGATACTCTCTGGTGTCCATACAGCATAAGGTATATTAGTCTCATGCCAATAGAGCGCACCTTCATTGCTGAAGTCACTGAACTTGTCTTGCTCTGATAGATAAAACCACATATCCTACCAAAGAGACCATTCAACGAAGGTTGCTCATTCATGAATAAAAAAAAAAATCAAAACTTTAAAAAACCACTAATTCTAGAAGAGAGGGGCAGTTAAATTAATTAAATTACCAAAGATTCACCCTTGTGGAAGAGATTGGTCATGAGGTGATGAGTCTGAGAAGGATCCATCGGTTTCTGCTTAGGCGAAAAGAACTTCGAAGCAAAGTACCAGAACACTGCGATCCTTATGATTCCGGATACCGTTGAACCAAACCCTCTCTGCTGCTGCTGCGGCTGAGCATCGCCGCCGCCAGCAGCTTCTGCTACCGCCGCCGTTTGTCCTACCGGCGGGGCCATATTATCGGATCGAGAGGTTTGGAGGTTGGACGCTTTCCGTTACGTATACGGCGGATTCAGCTGAGATCGTGAACTCGTCGAGGAGATTGTTGGATTCAGTGGAGAGAGAGATATTTAACGGAGATTTTAAAATGTTTTATATTTTTATTTATTTTTTGATGTAATAAATCAGAATAAATTAATACAAGAGATTGAAGTCGTGTGACGATGCTCTTCCAATGTAATGCAAGTAAACACTATGACACACCATTGTCTTTGTCACCCATCAATACTATAATTGCACCCAAGGCCCCTATATTTTAGATAACTTTATTATTGTCACCCCTCAACATGTTAATTGCACGAAAGGCGCCTATAATTTGGATAACTTTACTATTATCCCCATTGCTATTATAACACCCCAACTTGTAATTTATAAAACCCCTAAACTTTTATACTTATCAAGCATTGAAACTTAAAGGGATGTATTCAATCTAATATTTGAGGTGATTTGATTTCTGATGGAGTTTCATATGATTTCAATAAGTTGCAGAGATTCAGATGATTTTTGTTAAACCACTCTAAAATATTACCTAAAATCATGGGATTTGAGTTTTTATTTTTTTAACTAAGAAACACCACCCAAACACCCTAGAATCACTTGAAAACTTTAAGGAGGGTGTATTGAATATGAAATTTGAAGTGATTTGATTTTTAATGAGTTTTTAGATGATTGCAAGAGAATTAGAGGGTTTGGTGTGATTTTTGTTAAAACACTCTGAAATCTCATCTAAAACAGTGAGATTTGTATTTTTATTTTTATAATTAAAGAACTCCTCTCAAACACTCTAGAAACACTTAAAGCACTCTAAAATCACTAACTTAAATTTTGTTCAATAACAGTGGATTTCAGAGTGTTTTATAAAATGTCAAGTTCTATAACACTGGATTTTAAAGTGTTTTTTAAAATTCATATTTGGATAACAATGAATTTGTCATTTTAATACAAATCACTTCAAACTCTTAGTTGAATACACCCCCTTAAAACTCCACAACTTAAAATATTTTCAATAACAGTAGATTTCAGAGTACTTTATGAAATGTCAAGTTCAATAACAGTGGATTTTAAATAAAATTTTAAAATCTATGTTTCAATAACAGTGGATTTGTCATTTTAATACAAATCACCTAAAACTCTCAGTTGAATACAGCCCCCTTAGTTTTGGTCACAAAATACTTCTTCCTTAGCCGACTTACTGAAAATGGAGAATAATAATAGTGTCTTAAAATCTCCTTAGATTATTATTATCCCTACTGAGAATGAGAATAGTCTTTGCTCCAATCTCGCCAAGCTAGTAGTCTTCTGTGTCATCTGCATCGTGGAGGCCGTGCTTGCTCATGAGCTGCTCCAACGCCTTGTCAAACTCCCTCTCTAGATCAAGCATCCCCTCGAAGTACTTCTTCTTCCAGTCTGCCATCTTCTTCTCCTGCTCTTCTATCAGCTTCTCCCTCTCCTCCACAAACTCTTTCATCTCCTTCTCTTGACATTCTATGAAGCTGGACACTTCTTCAGCTCTGCATAAGAAGAATGAATGTGTGTTTCGTTTACTCTAGTGTTTCACCAGAAAGGCAGATAGATGATTTCTGTAAAAGTTTGTATACATATACCTCTTTCGCAAATCAACCACTTTAGCACGCTCCTGCTGCTGCAGCATCTCGAAGTTCTCTTCCTTTGCATCTCTTTTCTCATGTATCTGCTTGATGGACTCTTTGAAAAACTTGTCTTGTGAATCCATCTTCAACCCACCGGATCAAGTTAACCAAAAAGTGTATCAGTAGGTACTAATTCAAACATCAAGTTTGTGTGTGTTTCCCGGGATTAAAAAACGTACCTCTTCTCTGTTCTGCTCATGCTGCATCTTTGTTCTCTGTCTCACGATACGGTTATCTTCTGCAGTCTTACGCAGCTTCTCGCTCAATATTCCCAGAGACTCCTCAAGCACCTTGGCGTGCTTGTTCTGTTTTGTCAGCTTGTTCTTGAACCAGTTTAGCTGCTGATTGTCTTCAGCGATCTGCCTCAGCTCTTTCACAACATACTCCTGGTACGATTTCATCTCGTACTTCAGCCTTGTTTTACCTACAAAAAAAAAATACACGAACTTTAAACAAGGAAGAACAAAACTCTTAATCAAGACTTCAATATATTTGTAAGGGAGAGAGAGAGAACCTTGGCAGTGTTGATTGAATGCATCCAAATCCTGCTTGGTCGCAAGGAAGCCATACAGTTGGCGAACACCTCCAGAAAACCAACTCCGGCGACGGTCCCAGGCGTCTCTATCTAACCCTTTCTGAGCTAAGTCCCTGTGTAGACGGTCAGCCTCAAAGTAGCCAGTGGCTGTACTCTCAAAGATCAGAACACTCATCCCACGATGGCCCTGTGGACCATAGGAATGGCGTGCTCTAATTGCAGGATACTCGTTGAAGTACTCCAGCAGCTCCGGGTTGCCCATGCCAAGCCACTGAGATGTACAACATAGTTAGTTTTCACACCTATGACCAGCAGAAAGCAAGAGAAATTGAGTTATAAACAGGTAAAAAGACAGGAGAAGAAGTTAACCTTATCATTCTCGTCCTTGTCGAGTCTAGTATTCATGATGACAACCATTGGCGGCCAGACAATCTCATGATCCTTCTCCTCCTCACCCAAACCCTTCCACTGCCCGTAAATCTCACCGCAGGGAATGACAGATGCTCCCCTCATCTGCAGATCCTTGTCTAGAACCTCAGCAAGTTCCCTGTGGAGCTTAACACGTCTAGCACCTTTTGTCCTCGCATGAGCTAGAAGAGGCTGAAGGTTGTACCAGTCAATAGCACCAGGCCCGTTCTGGCAAGCTGGACAATGCCACTGCCTCTGCGGCTCGTTGATCTGCTCAATAGACAAGCTGTCCAAGCTGTCGAAAAACTTCTTGAACCACTTATTCTGCTTCCTCGTCCCATGGCTTTGTTGACTCACATCGGAGTCATAGTCATCACTCGCAAGGTCTTCGTCAGAATCATCCAAACCATCACAATCATCCTCCTCCCCTTCAGAAACATCATCCGCCTCTGGAACCTCCTCCTCAGCAACAGCCTGCTGAGCAGCACCCGGTCTAGACTGCCAGTTCCATCCTCCTTCCAGAGGAGGTCGAGTCACAGGCGTCGGGTTGTTACCACCATACCCTCTGTTCACCGCTTGTCCACGACCAGCTCCCCGCCCAGCAGAGACTTGCGTTCCCCAAGTCTTGGCATTTCCTCTTCCGTAGCCATTGTTACCACCCCTCCCTTGCTGCTGCTGCTGTTGCTGACCACCCCACGCTCTAGGAGGGTTCTGGTTAGGAGTCGCAGCCCATGATTTCCCACCACCGTTCCCAGGCTTGTTCTTGTTCCGTTTGGAGATGACCTCCCACTCTCCACCACCGTCTTGTGAAGGACCACCACCCAGCTTCGTCTCTGAAAAGCCTTTCACCAGCTGTTCAACCTCCGCGTTAGAGCCGTCACCACCACCCGAAGAAGAGACGCTCTTTCCCTTATCACCCCTTGAACCCATAACGAACCAAACCTGAAGGCATCAACGAAAGCAAACAGTCACCACTCATAGATCAAGCCAAAAAACATGCGGTTGAAACTCAAAAAGTAGAGATTTTTTTTAAAGTAATGAACTTTTTTCTTCGCTGTGAAAGACTCCGATCAACAACTAAGCAGCACTTAAACACAAGAAACCTAGTAATAACAGAAAAGTATGAAGCCGGACCTTGTTACGGACACGAAACGAAAAAAAAAAAAACCTTTAAAGTAGGGAACTTTAGGGCAACGTTCCAACGAAGAGAGAGAACAAAAAAAACAAATCGAGCATGTAATGTGTACGGAGGGAGCGATGAACGACTCCGGTGAAGGACTTACAGAGTAAAACGACGGAGAATCGGAAGAAGAAGCGCCGGAGACTGTTGAGTACTAGTGAGAGCAAAGGAGAGGAGACTGAAGGAAACGGACAAAATGAGAATGGTGAGTGGGATCGGTCTTTAAAACTGCAGACTCCTCCGGACTCCAAATTTTTATTCAATTGGACTTTTTTTATTTTATTTTTCTGCCCGGGCTTTAATTTGGCCCATTATTGCATACGAACATGCGTTTGTTTCTTTGTGCCTACTCACACTGCAAAAGGTATATTTTCTACTTGCTTTTAGATATTTTTCCTAGACTTTTAAATTATTCAATGGATAATAGGTACCAGCTACACTAATCATATATATAATGCCACTCTTTTCTCTCTTCTCAAGGTGTCCACGTCAGCATCTTTTAAATGTTTGTGGACCCCACGAGACTGGTTTGATTTTACTTCTTGATTTAGCTTGAATTATGGTCTGGTTAATTATTTTGCAGCGTCCAAGCATTTTTGAAAGCCCGATAAGCATTTAGCAAATGGCCCAGTTAAAATATGGTTTGGCGTTTATGTGAAACTGGAAAACATGCTTGACGTTTTATGTAATCTGGAGAACATGCTCTATTGTTTTACTTTTCATTTGTTAGCCAATCAAACTCCGTTTTAGATAAGGGCAACATTGTTCTTCTTCTCGAAGATTCATCCTCTCTGGATCTTCACGTAACTTCCTCGACTCTTTACCTCCCAAATCTTTCATGATTCATATATTAATTTTTTGTTTGTTTTAATTCCTCATAAATTTGCCAATAAATGTTTTTTCCATTAAAGCCTTAAAGAATTTTCGAGCTTTCCGTCTCCCTTCCCGTGTAAAGTAAACTGGCAATTCACCTCCAACCCTATAAATTAGAGAGCGATAAGAGGAGGAAGGATCTTCTCACAGGCAATCTTCAATCTAAAAAACCCTTCGTAAGTGTCTGTGTCCTGCTGTCGTTTCCCAAATAACCAGTCCGCGATTCCACTGTTGAAAAGTAGATCTTTCTAATTCATTGTTGCTCGGCTCCTCCACTTTTGGGATTCTGGAAACATCAACAAGAATGGTAAATCCATTGGAATCACTCTACATTCTTTGATGAGAAGGTAGTGTCCTCGAGAACTTCAATTGCAGATCCGAGTCTCCGATGAATGGTCTGAGGAAGACGAAGCTCAAATCAGTTAATTGTACGACATAGCCCAATAACAGAAACAAACCGGGTAATCATATCGCTGATATGTCAAATTGAACTTCTTCTACGTCTGTTAAAAGGTTTGACCCTAAGGCCCAATCTACTTTATAAAATTGTAAATTTTGACCACCTTTTAATACGAAATAGATTACATTTTCACAAACTGAAAGTTTCAAGAAATTTGTTTTTATTTTTTCTGTGGTTATCGACAAATTGGTTTCATTTTTCAGGAGAGTTTGAGGAATTGTTTGGTGCAGTGCAACGACCAGAAGCCTGGCCCTCTTTCCTATTCCATGAAACAAAGCTGAAAAGAGAATTGATGGGAGTGCAGGAGTTTATGTTGAAAGCAGTGACCAAAAAGCACATGGGCATTTTTCATTGCTCAAAGAGTGAATTTGTTCGTCGCCCTCCTGCTTATTTGAGTTCTTTGTTAATGAAATTTTGTAACCTGCAATTTTTGGGTTGATGGGTGATAGGGTCTTGGCTTCAAGGCTAGCTGGGGGTGTTTTGTGGTTGTCTCTGTTTCTGAACTTGCAGCAGAGTCTCTGTATTGATGTAATTGCTTGGTGGCAATTTATGAAATTGAAAGAATCTTTGACAAAAAAAGGCCTTATCAAGTCAAGCAAGGAACTGGACTCTATAATGAAATGCATTATATGTGTAATATTCTGAGAAAGAACATGATGTACCAAGTACAGAGAAAAAAACAAGGATTGTAATAAATAAGACAAGTACAAACAAACCTCTTATTCTCAAACAACTCCTTACATTTTTCCAACCTTTACATCTCTATTCTAACTCTACACACCACCACCATCGACCATTTGAAATCCCACAAACTACAGTTTTGCTAACATCCCCGCGCTTGCGCGGGGCTCCGCCTCTAGTTAAGATATATCAGTCAGTGTATAGTTAACATATTATTTCTTAACATGTATACAAATAATTCAGTGAAAACATATTGACTATTTTATACTGAAGAAAACAAGAACAAAACCTTATACACTCATAAGACCATAAATGTCTTTTACAGTAGGTAACAAAATCCATTTTTATAGGAATTAAATTGAAAAATATATAATGGAGAAAGCTAATAAATGCAGCCTTTAATGAATCCAAAAGTTTAGCCCACTCAAATTTTGAGGTGAAAAGCCCAATGGGTCTTTCTCCATCTCCCCCAACGAGTCACGGACTAAAGCAAAGGAAAAGCGTCCGTCCCCTTCGTTTTCTACTATTCTCTATACATGGCGTAATTGTGCAGAGAGATCCAATCAAACTTAACAGTTCTGCTGTCACAACTCGAGAGACCAAGAAGCAATAGATCTAACACAGCAACTAGTAATTTAGAGCTAAGAATTCAGGGAGAGAGAGAGAGGGACATTATTCTCTTATAGGACATAACCCTCATTCTTTATTCTACCATAACCTCTTTTATTCTCTATGACTCTCTTCAATTGAAATATCTATTCTACCCTCAATTAATTCTTTTCTTTTTCTTTTCAGTAATTAATTTTTTTAAAAATGTAATCTCCATCAAAATTGACTGTTTGAAATCACCGACGGACGACGTTTAATCACGCAGCTTCTCTAACATCACACGTCATCTCCACTGGTGAGGCATAGCAAGCTCGGTTGCGACATCACGTTCTGGCAACCGCCGCGACCACCATGCCTCTTGTCTGAATCGTGACCACCATGCCTTCTTCTTCTTCTTTGTGGGTCTTGTCATCATCAACTCGCAACCGCCGTAAACCTAATTGTTCTTAATCTTCGATCTTTAATCGTGTGTATGCTATGAAAGTCACGTTGAGCTCTTAATCTCTGCCGCAATCCTCCTCTCTGTTGCCATGTTCTCGGACGACGTCATACGGTGTCGAACCGGTGGTCATCGTTCTCCGGCACAGATCCAATTCAACAGGATCTCACCGGAATCCATGGTCACGACAAGCTCATTGTCGTCGTCAGAATTAAGCCTCGTCGTCGTACCATCTCCCCTTTGGTCGGATTGAAATCTCCATCGAGCACCAACAATGGTCATCTTTAGCTTATTTGCATCTCTTTGTCCCTCAAATTTCAGTTATTTCAGTTTAGCTCCAAACTCTTGAATGTGTCAAAAACATCCTCTTGATTTTGCCTCGAGCTTTCAATTTTGCATTCTAGACCCTGTCAAATGCAAATGAACAAATAAATACAATCCGGCACCTAAATGCAAACCTAAATGACTTAAATGAACAAAAACTAAAATACTAAAAATTACAAAAATCATGAGATATGAAAACTTTTATAACTAAACATGTTAATAACTGGTATTATTAGTACAACTTTACTATATACTAGACATGTAAAAATTTAAAAATTCTATTTTGTTATTCATATGAAGAAAAACAATCAAGTAGCCAAATTGAAAAGGTATTTGTAGTGGTCTCTCTTGACAATTTGAATTTTTTTAATAACTTTTTGGAAAGTTATTAACCCAGACATATAGAAACGGTAAATTTAGGTATATTTACTTCTTTTATGTGGTGCAACTAAGTTTTTCAATTTTGCTATCATATTGTAATATTAGTACAACTAGTATAACTCTTTTATTTATATCAAATATAAAATACTTATACAATTGGTACAATTTTTTCAATTTTTTTTTAAAATTCCATTTGGCTTTCCATATGAAAATAATTGCAAACTAGACAAGTTGAAAGCTCTTTAGAATGGTTTATGCTAATTATTTGAAGTTTAACCAAAATTTTCCATAATTATTACACAATCACATAAGTTTTCATGACCTTATACTTTAAAGGTTTGTTTACTTGTTTGTTCACTATATTTTTGGAAAATATACACCGAATATATTTTAACAAATTTAATGATTTCATATCATGTGATTTTAGGTATGTAAATATATAAAAATAGTACAACTGAGGTCTATTTATTTATTATGTGGTACAACTACATATTTCAAATTCTCTACCAAAATACAACTATGTATATGATTGTACAAATAATATACTGGTACAACTATATGTTTATAAGTTTATCAAGGTTTAGTTTTTATCATGTTTTAAATATGCATCACGTTTTAAACATGATAGTTGTGCCTTCTTTCGCACATTACTAACACACATTCATGTAACCAGTACAATTAGTACAACTAATTTATATATAACCAGAAGAAACTACTGGTACAACTTGTACAACTTCTTCAATTAAGAAGTTTAAAAATTCCATTTGACTTTCCATATCAAAATAACTACAGACTAGACAAGTTGTTAGGTCCTTAGAATGGTATATCCTAACTATTTGAAATTCTATAAAAAAAATCTGCAATTATTACACAATCACATAAGTTTTCATGATCTACCTTATACTTTAAAGGTTTGTTTACTTATTTGTTCACTATATTTTTGAAAAACATACACCAAATATATTTTAACAAAGTTAATGATTCCATAGTATGTAATTCTACGTATGTAAATATATACAAATCGTACGACTGAAGTCTATTTATTTATTATGTGGTACAACTACATATTTCAAATTCTCTACCAAAATACAACTATGTACAAACTTGTACAACCCGAAACTCGGTACAACTATGTATATGATTGTACAACTGATATACTGGTACAACTATATATTTATAAGTTTATCAAGGTTTAGTTTTTTATCATGTTTTAAATATGCATCACGTTTTAAACATGATAATTTTGCCTTCTTTCGCACATTACTAACGCACATTCATGTAACCAGTACAATTAGTACAACTAATTTATATATAACCAGAAGAAAATACTGGTACAACTCGTACAACTTCTTCAATTAAGAAGTTTAAAAATTCCGTCAAACAAGAAGGCTTTGTCAACCTCTTCGGCCTTGTCAAGGCCTCTGCATCCTCTAGTGAACCGTCTTCATCATCTTCCAGTATATTTTATTTGCTTACTTGTTTAGTCACATTATTTTGGAATAATAATTAATGGCTATATATATAAATAAAATACTGGTGCAACTTGTACAACTTCTTCAATCAAAAAATTTTAAAATTTCATTTGGCTTTTCATAAGAAAATAACATAAGACTAAACAAGTCGAAAGACCCTTAGAATGGTCCATCCTAATTATTTGAAGTTTAACCAATTTTTTCTGAAATAATTACACAATCACATAAGTTTCTATGATCTACCTTATACTTTAAAGGTTTGTTTACTTGTTTGATCACTATATTTTTGAAAAACATACAACGACTATGTTTTAACAAATATAACGATTTCATAGTATATGATTCTAAGTATGTAAATATATATACAAGTAGTACAACTGATGTATATTTACTTACTAATTGGTACAACTACATATTTTTATTTCTGGACAAAAATACAACTATGTACAAATTTGTACAACCCAAAACCTGGTACAACTATGTATGCGATTGTACAACTAAAATAGTAGTAGACCTACATGTTAATAACTAAATAGTAGTACAACTACATATAATATATATATATATATGCAATATAAACATTTAGATTCACCATAAAATACTAAAACAAATGTTAAAACATATTTAATTAATTAGATATCAATATTTCTCGTTTTGAACATGATACTTGCATCATTCATTCGTTTATTGGTAAAATTGATATAACTTTTCATTTTATTCAAAATTGTATAACCGGTACAATTTTATCATTTAAAAAATTGACAAAAAAACAACTTTTTAATTAAGAAATTTAAAACTTCATTTGGCTTTCCTATATTTTTCACGTGGTACAACTAAGGATTTTAATTTTTATAGCCAACTATATCATTCATATAGCCTGTTCAGAAGGCGCTAAAGGGGGCGGCGAGTCCGGGTCTAGCGAGTTACCGAAAAATCGGAGAGTAATCGGGGATTACGCAGGGCCTAGATGTAATATGCATGTGTTTTTGATTTGTCGAACATTTTGATTAGGGTGTATTTGATACGAAAAAATCCCTAAATGAAATATGCATGTGTTTGTTTTGGGTTTGATAATTAATTGTAATTATTTAGTAATAATTAATTATACAAAATCTGTCACTAATGAGTAAAAATAATCAACAGTATTTCAACTTTACGCGAAAGAAAAAAACTTAGACAGTGAACTCAGGAATTAGGCGGAAATTAGGTGGTCAACGTGGGAATTAGGCGGTCAAACGCGGATCAACGCGGGTCAACACCTGGATTCACCGATTTGATCAAACTCACCGCGGTCAACCTCCAAACAGCGACTAGGCGGTCGCATTTTCGAACATGGGTCCTATATGATCCATTTTTCTCTTTGTTCTACTAACTGTACCAATTATATTAGTCATATATGATCTATTTTTATAATTTTATGTCTTATATGCCTCATTTCCTTGATTGAAATACAACAAACATATACAAGTTTCACCATATTTTTCTTGTATATGTGTTTACAATTGGTCTATTTTTTATTTTATTTTCACATCTATATAATAAAATGGATATTGAGGCGAAAAGATTACAACCCAATGTTAACTAACACATTTTGTAAAAAATCATTATCAAAATCAAATATTATTGAAAACAAATTATTTATGTATTTTGACAAATGCAAACGGGAAAAGATTAGGCCAACATGTCTCATTGGTTATATATCATTTTATTGATAGCATCATTCATACAATGAAAACAAAAACCAAATATCACCATATTAATTGCAACGTTGTACTTGTTATACACGTTTTAGTTGTACTAGTTATATTCAACCTAGTTAAACTAGTTATACTGATTATACTTAATCTAGTTGTACTAGTTAGAGTGGTACTAGTTGTACTAGTTTGAGTTGTACCAGTTGTACTAGTAATACTCTGTGTTCTTCAATGTCGCGAATTTTTCACAGTGAAGCTGAAGTTCGATCCAGATAAGAGGAAATCGATTAAGGACGATAATAAGTTAATTGATTTGGGATAAGAACAAAAAAACAAGTAAAAATCTGGGTTAAGAACAAGAACAACAAAATTGGATTGTGTGAGGTGAAGAAGAGATTGTGCTTGATTTGGGGATTTAGGGTTACAAATAAGTTGGATTCTGGGTCAGAAAACGGGTCGGATCTTGGGTGGATATTAGTGGCACGGGTTGTAAATAAGTTAATGTCTTCTGGTTTTTTAGTTATTTACCTTTATTTTGTCTTTAAATTTAAATGTAAAATAAATTTAAATCATGGTTGTGTCATTTTAGAATTTTTGAACTCCCTTTGGGTCACGAGAGAATTTGATCCGAGAGAGAGAGAGGATGGATAAGATGAATCAGGCTTTCGAGAAGATGAAGATGTTGGTGGGTATGGAGGTTGAAGACGAGGAACGAGCTGCCGAAGAAGAAAGCTCTCTCTCATTCATGGAAGATCTTAATCGCAATTGCGCTTTGACTACCAAACAGGTTTGCTAACTAACTAATTGTGTTTTTACTTGGTTGGATCAAGTCTATCTGCATTTGGCTGTTTCTTGTATTATTATATCTCATAAATGAAGTTGAGTACGTTTATTCCTTTAGAGATAATGTGCTCGAATTTCGATTTAAGTCCCACAATGTATAGTTTGATATACTAGGGAGTAGAAGGATGATCGTATTTTCTGGAATAACAAATGAAGTGGCTAGATAAAAAGTTTGATTAGTTGGAAAGATATATATACTTTGGTTAGTTTTCTAAAGTACGATCTCGTTTACATGAATCTGTTCTTTGAGTGTCTTGAATTGGGTTTTTATCTTAAGCTAATATGCTCTATGTTCTTCTCCGTCTGTTTCCACGAGAGCAGAGATTCTATGGATTTGCGATTTGCTTGTCAGCTGGCTTGGCATGTACTCTTTTGGTTAGTACAATTACAACTCTCATCCATGAACTATACGCTTTGAAAGGAATCATTTATTTTTAAATCATATATGAACTTTATAACTCTTGTCTCCTAACTCTTTTATCTTTTTTACATGTTTGACAATCGAAGTCAATGCTTGTTTTCTTCAATCCGATCAAGTTTGGTTTCACATTCACTCTTGGAAATTTGATGGCACTTGGGAGGTACGTATTGGAATTTTGATTTTTTTAATTTAGCTTTGTAACATTACAAGTCTCTGTGAACAAGTATTTTATCCATTTCAACTGTTTTACTCTCTCTACTCATAGATTTTAAGTTCCATGTCGTTTTTGTATGGCAGCACAGCATTCCTTATAGGCCCACAGAGGCAGGTCTCGATGATGCTTGACCCAGCTCGCATCTACGCTACTGCTTTGTATCTTGCCAGCATTATCATTGCCTTGTTTTGCGCTCTCTATGTAAGCTAGTTTGGTTTCTCAGTTCAATCTACTGCATAGAAAATAAAAATGAACAGTGTAAAAGGTTTACTATGATAAAAAAGTTAAAACTAGGGAGTGAAAATGCCTTGTTATACATATCTGCCATTTTCTTTCTGTACAGGTTCGTAACAAGCTGCTGACGCTACTTGCTATCATTCTTGAGTTCTCTGGTCTAATATGGTATGCCAACCAACTTCTACGACTTTCCCGTTATTTATGCATGCAGTCATAATGCAGATACATGATTTACTCATCGAAACATATGTTAGATCCAACTAGGAATGCATTGATGAACGGAATGCTACTTATATGGTTTTTGAGTTTGTGACAAAAGCTGGCATTCATCTTGGACCGCAGGTATAGCTTGAGCTACATCCCTTTTGCAAGGACCATGGTCTCAAAGGTGTTCATGACTTGTTTCGACACCGAGTTTTGAGCACAGCTCCTATACCCATCAAGGATTTGTCGTCCCAAAACCAGTGTGCTCTGTTCTAATGATCGGTCTGTGTTCAAAGCTGGACTTGTTTGATGCACGAAGAATGCTGAAAGCTCTGATAGTCTTTGGTTTCTATTTTGCTTCTTAACATGAACTTCATGTCTTCACAACTCGTAGCACGGTTTATTGTATATTTTGCTGTGGAATATAACGTAAACTAGATCTTGACCCGCCCAACCGGGCGGGTAT
>NW_026616262.1:0-27650 GCF_000801105.2 Raphanus sativus | reverse complement strand
TAAAGCTTCTTGATCGTGGTTCATCCTGGTTTGATAAGAATCATGAAGTAATTGCCATATGTCCGAACAGGCTAATCTGGAATCATCTGGATAGAAAGTGGGATATCTTCTTACTCACAACTCCTATGAGATTTATTCAACTTCCTGGTTATTCTCCACTGATTAGTGGTTCCAAATAAAGCTTCTTAGATCGTGGTTCATCCTGGTTTGATAAGAATCATGAAGATAATGGCATATGTCCGAACAGGCTAATCTGGAATCATCTGGATAGAAGGTGGGATATCTTCTTGCTCACAACACTTATGAGATTTATTCAACTTCCTGGTTATTCTCCACTGATTAGTGGTTCCAAATAAAGCTTCTTAGATCGTGGTTCATCCTGGTTTGATAAGAATCATGAAGATATTGCCATATGTCCGAACAGGCTAATCTGGAATCATCTGGATAGAAAGTGGGATATCTTCTTACTCACAACTCCTATGAGATTTATTCAACTTCCTGGTTATTCTCCACTGATTAGTGGTTCCAAATAAAGCTTCTTAGATCGTGGTTCATCCTGGTTTGATAAGAATCATGAAGATATTGCCATATGTCCGAACAGGCTAATCTGGAATCATCTGGATAGAAAGTGGGATATCTTCTTACTCACAACTCCTATGAGATTTATTCAACTTCCTGGTTATTCTCCACTGATTAGTGGTTCCAAATAAAGCTTCTTAGATCGTGGTTCATCCTGGTTTGATAAGAATCATGAAGATATTGCCATATGTCCGAACAGGCTAATCTGGAATCATCTGGATAGAAAGTGGGATATCTTCTTACTCACAACTCCTATGAGATTTATTCAACTTCCTGGTTATTCTCCACTGATTAGTGGTTCCAAATAAAGCTTCTTAGATCGTGGTTCATCCTGGTTTGATAAGAATCATGAAGATAATGCCATATGTCCGAACAGGCTAATCTGGAATCATCTGGATAGAAAGTGGGATATCTTCTTACTCACAACTCCTATGAGATTTATTCAACTTCCTGGTTATTCTCCACTGATTAGTGGTTCCAAATAAAGCTTCTTAGATCGTGGTTCATCCTGGTTTGATAAGAATCATGAAGATATTGCCATATGTCCGAACAGGCTAATCTGGAATCATCTGGATAGAAAGTGGGATATCTTCTTACTCACAACTCCTATGAGATTTATTCAACTTCCTGGTTATTCTCCACTGATTAGTGGTTCCAAATAAAGCTTCTTAGATCGTGGTTCATCCTGGTTTGATAAGAATCATGAAGATATTGCCATATGTCCGAACAGGCTAATCTGGAATCATCTGGATAGAAAGTGGGATATCTTCTTACTCACAACTCCTATGAGATTTATTCAACTTCCTGGTTATTCTCCACTGATTAGTGGTTCCAAATAAAGCTTCTTAGATCGTGGTTCATCCTGGTTTGATAAGAATCATGAAGATATTGCCATATGTCCGAACAGGCTAATCTGGAATCATCTGGATAGAATGGGATATCTTCTTACTCACAACTCC
Source organism: Raphanus sativus (assembly GCF_000801105.2). Lineage (NCBI taxonomy): Eukaryota > Viridiplantae > Streptophyta > Magnoliopsida > Brassicales > Brassicaceae > Raphanus > Raphanus sativus. Next base: position 26,112 of record NW_026616262.1, on the reverse strand, counting down.
TATGAGATTTATTCAACTTCCTGGTTATTCTCCACTGATTAGTGGTTCCAAATAAAGCTTCTTAGATCGTGGTTCATCCTGGTTTGATAAGAATCATGAAGATATTGCCATATGTCCGAACAGGCTAATCTGGAATCATCTGGATAGAAAGTGGGATATCTTCTTACTCACAACTCCTATGAGATTTATTCAACTTCCTGGTTATTCTCCACTGATTAGTGGTTCCAAATAAAGCTTCTTAGATCGTGGTTCATCCTGGTTTGATAAGAATCATGAAGATATTGCCATATGTCCGAACAGGCTAATCTGGAATCATCTGGATAGAAAGTGGGATATCTTCTTACTCACAACTCCTATGAGATTTATTCAACTTCCTGGTTATTCTCCACTGATTAGTGGTTCCAAATAAAGCTTCTTAGATCGTGGTTCATCCTGGTTTGATAAGAATCATGAAGATATTGCCATATGTCCGAACAGGCCAATCTGGAATCATCTGGATAGAAAGTGGGATATCTTCTTACTCACAACTCCTATGAGATTTATTCAACTTCCTGGTTATTCTCCACTGATTAGTGGTTCCAAATAAAGCTTCTTAGATCGTGGTTCATCCTGGTTTGATAAGAATCATGAAGATATTGCCATATGTCCGAACAGGCCAATCTGGAATCATCTGGATAGAAAGGTGGATATCTTCTTACTCACAACTCCTATGAGATTTATTCAACTTCCTGGTTATTCTCCACTGATTAGTGGTTCCAAATAAAGCTTCTTAGATCGTGGTTCATCCTGGTTTGATAAGAATCATGAAGATATTGCCATATGTCCGAACAGGCTAATCTGGAATCATCTGGATAGAAAGTGGGATATCTTCTTAATCACAACTCCTATGAGACTTATTCAACTTCCTGGTTATTCTCCACTGATTAGTGGTTCCAATAAAGCTTCTTAGATCGTGGTTCATCCTGGTTTGATAAGAATCATGAAGATATTTGCCATATGTCCGAACAGGCTAATCTGGAATCATCTGGATAAAAGTGGGATATCTTCTTACTCACAACTCCTGTGAGATTTATTCAACTTCCTGGTTATTCTCCACTGGTTAGTGGTTCCAAATAAAGCTTCTTAGATCGTGGTTCATCCTGGTTTGATAAGAACATGAAGATATGGCCATATGTCCGAACAGGCTAATCTGGAATCATCTGGATAGAAAGTGGGATATCTTCTTACTCACAACTCCTATCAGATTTATTCAACTTCCTGGTTATTCTCCACTGATTAGTGGTTCGAAATAAAGCTTCTTAGATCGTGGTTCATCCTGGTTTGATAAGAATCATGTGTTAACTTGAAGAAAAGAAATGAGTATTGAGCTGAAGAGTTCAACCAAGCTTCAGAAGGAGTTTGAAGTGATTATCAAGTTAAGTAAAGTCCAAGAAGGGCTTATAGAGAAGAGTGGATGATAATGGAGGAGTTTGGATGGATTTGGAGTAGATGGTGTAATAGTGTATAGTGAGAAAGCACTATACACTATTCAGGAAGTACTATACACTATTTGGGAAGTCTTGGATCACAAGTAAGAGTGATGGACGACCAAATAGTGTCTTGGGTAAAGAAGAAGCTATGCAATAGTGTTTGGAGAAGGAAGAAGCTATGCAATAGTGTTTGGAGAAGGAAGAAGCTATGCAATAGTGTTTGGGTAAGGTAGTCAAAGTGACAGGCTGGCCTTGGCTGTAAAGACAAGGGGAGCCACGACCATGAACCTAGACTTCTCTATGGACATATACAAAGGAGCCTAAGAAGAACCAATCAAGGAGCAGCCTTGGTTTGAATTAAAGTGAACCTTATCCAGCAACTTCAGATATTACAAAAAGACCAGCTCATCTACACCATCCATTCTTCAAGTGATTTATCAGCCATTAGATATAGGTTTATGATGTCTCAGATTGTAAAGCCTATATATACATGATGTATGGACGAAATTGTAGCTCTTAAGTGAGTAAGGGGGATTTCTCCTCTCCTTCATAGTTTATGAAATGTGTTCTTGAGTCAGAATCCTTTAGTCTCTCCCTTTCTTATTCTCAAGTCTTATAATCTCTCAAAGTCTTCTTTCTGATTCAAGTAAACACTAATCTACACACCTAAACAAACTCTCATCTATCTCTCTTTGAATCTCCACTTACAAACTCTCTTGTTACTCCATTGGAGTTCTTACACACACACATCTATAGAGTTGAGATCTCTTGTAAAAACTCACATGGTATCAGAGCCAGGTTCATCAGAACCTGAGCTGTAGCTTCCGCAAATCACTTGCTCTCACCTCAGCTCAAATCCAAACCATTGAAGCTTTCTCCATACTGTTCTGTTCTTATGAAGAAGAAAGATTGAAGCTTGGCGATTCCTGGTGGTTCCTTATCCTGTTCTCTTCCTGCCCAGATGGTGATGCTCTTTGGAAGCAAAGGTGTATGGAGAAGGCCTAGCTATCCTTGTTCCAAAGCGCCCTGTCCAAGAGAAGATCACATCCGGTTCCAAAAGAAATGGTGTCAAGAGCTTGGCGCCTAGTAGAGATGAAGAAAGGAGGGGTCTTTGAGCTGGTGGTACAAGATGGTGGCCATGAACTGAAGGAGAAGGAGGTGGGTGACAATCCATGCTCTCTGATCCAACAAAGACATGACCTTTAGCCATGGAGATTCAAGAAACCAGTGCTGGTTTCTTGGCTGTAAGCAAAACGTTTTCCCATCTTGATATTGAGCTTGTGTGTTGATTAACAGGTTGTGTTGTGTGTGATTGTTGGTTCCTGTGGATGTTTAAAGATTGCTAAAATGGTTTAGAATCTGTCCAAGGATGCATAAGAGTATTGTTAAGTGGTTGAGAGTGTTTTTAAAAAATGCTTAGAGAGTTGTTTAAAAATTGCTTGCCTGATTCTTAATGAAATGTCTTGTTAGGATGGTAGATGTGTTATCTTATCCAGCTTGCATTCATGTATAGAAATCACTTAAGGTTGAAGCTTGGTGTGTGAGATTGAATATGCTTAGCTCCGGTTCATAATGGTGCATGATAGGATTGTTTAATCTGCTTGCATACATGGATTGAAACTGATTGAAAGCTGTTGCATATAGTTTAAGAGACTAGTATGTATGGACTTTAAAGCTAAAGGTTCTTTAAAGAGGATACATACTGTCTAGTAGCTACCTTACATTGAGGCATTAGATTCATGTCTAATAGCTGAGTAAAGGAGTTTTAAAAATTTGCCTAGTAGCTTGCATTGATTCTGTTTGGTCTTGCTTGTACTTGGAGAGGAAAGCTTGCAAAGAGGGGAACTTGATCATACTTGTTTTCAATCTGTTGCAAAGCTTAAGACATTGGAGATCAATCTTGATGATTAGTCAAGATGTGATCCCAATGCACTTGTTTCTGATCTTTGCTGGAGTTTGAGTGATGTTTCAGGTTCACAAGGAGTGTTCTTGGTTCACCATCCATCCAAGTTGAAAGAGGCAGAATGTGTTGCCATTGTGGGTACAATGGAGAAGAGTAAAGAGAGTGGTGATGCGCCACAAGTGTTTGGAGTCACTGAAGCTCACCTTGCAAGCTTGGATCCCAAGTCTCAATCCAAGCTTGAGGAGGGGAGTTAAGTGAGCTTCCAAGCGATTTAGAAGAGCCATTGCAAGCAACTGAAGAAGAAGTCATTTGGGTCTAGGCAGTGGCGTGTCTAGGCAAGAGAGTATTCAGAGTACTCTTGGCTGTGAGAAGATGAAGACTCTATCAGGGCGGCTTCTAGTGTGAGGTGACTGAAGAGGGAGAAGCTTCCACAAGCATTCCATACAAAGATGGCGAGTTCAAGGTGTTGCAATGGTGTGAAGATAAGTGATCATGTAAGCTATCCTTCCAAGCTTGACTTGTTCCACATGGTCAAGCTTGAGGGGGAGTGTTGAGACTTACATGATCTGAGAGTACTTGGTGGTTATTCAAGAAGAGGAGCAGATCAGTTATGAAGCACAATGAAGGATGTGGAGGCAATCTCCAATGCGGTCTCTAGAGTGAGATGGTTGGTATTGTTGGAATGAAGATAAATAAAGCTGGAGTTGATGAGAGATCAAGCAAAACCGGAGCAAGCAAATTAAGCATCCGGAACAAGCTATTTTGTACAGTCTTGGTTTGCAAGTAACCTAGAGTGTCTTGGAAGTCAAGGCAGAGTGGGAACTTGTTGACATGAAGAAATAAAGAGTATTAGTCATGATAGTAAGATCAAGAATGGCGTAAAGGAGTAAGATAGATCAGCATGGTTAGAATAAGCAAAGAATCAACTTACCTTGGAAGACACGTCTGTCCGTACAACCTAACCTACCTTGGAGAGCAAGACTTGGAGAGAAGGTGACTTAAAGTCAAGAGATGGCAAGAAGAATATCTCTGATCGACAATAGGAAGAAGAGAGACGTTGAGAAGCAAAGTCACGGGTTGGTTAATGATTCAAGATCTCTCCCACCCGTTAGGACCTGTCGCTCTCCACCTGACCAAGTCTGTGCATTCCAGTCCAAGAGTAGTCTAGTTTATATTATTTCTAGGATATCTTTGTTTATTATTGTCGACTGATCTATGTCTCCCTTGTCTCTCTTTAAATACTCATGTACTAGAAACATATCAAGTAAGGAAATATAATTCCTCTTCTTATTTTTCTCTCTTGCGCAATATCACTCTCTCTCTCTCTCTCTCGGATTCTCACTCTGTTCTTGATTAATCTTCACACATACACTCTTGATTCATACAATTTATCATGGTATCAGAGCATCAAAGCTCTTGAAACCTATTTCTCTTCCGCAAATCTACTCTGTTCTTGTTTCAAATTCATCTCACAAACTTTCTCTCTCCTGTTCTTGGCGATTTGAAGAAAGATGGATGAACACAACAGCAACCACAAACATCTCAACATTCCTGTGACCTTGAAAGGGGTTAATTACCTCTTCTGGGCCAGGATGGTGAAGAGAGCTCTTGGAGGCAAAGGCTTGTGGAAGTATGCAACAACTGAAGCACCCACAAAGCCTACTGTCCAAGAAGAGAAGGGAAAAGAGAAAGAAGAAGCTGATGAAGACAAATGGGGCCAAGAAGACCTCATGGTGCTCTCAGCTCTCCTTAGTTCTCTTGAACCCGCAATCATGGAGTCCTACTCCTACTGTGAGACCACCAAGCAGCTATGGGACACTCTGTACAAAGTGTATGGGAATGTTTCCAACCTGACAAGGGTCTTTGAAGTGAAGAAAGCTCTCAATGGTCTCAACCAAGGGGACATGGAGTTTCAATCACACTTTGGCAAGTTCAGATCTCTTTGGGCCGAGCTGGAGCTGCTGAGACCTCACACTGTGGATCCTGACATTCTCCTAGCCAGGCGTGAAGAAGACAAAGTCTTTGGAATGCTTCTCACCCTCAACACATCCTATGGAGCACTAATCAAACACATCTTAAGAGCTGATAAACTCCCTGACCTAGATGATGTTTGTGCACAAATCCAGAAGGAAGAAGGGTCAGTAAGCTTGTTTGGAAGCAAAGGAGACTTAAACATGGCGCATCAAGCTGAGGAGATTGTTGCCAACAAAGCTGCCTACAAGCATGAGGATAGGAAGTCCTTGATCTGTGACCACTGCAAGAAGAAGGGTCATCTCAAAGACAAGTGCTGGATCCTGCACCCTCACCTAAAGCCAAACAAGTTCAAGGAACCAAGATCACAGTACCAGGATGCAAGAGCTAACTTCTCAGCTGATGGTGTTGAACCGGCGACTCCAAACCAAGGTGGTGGAAGCGCAATGGCATCTACATCAGTGTACAATACACCAAGGCCTAACCTGGATGAACTCCTCAAGAAGTCTGACTTGGATGCTCTCATCAAGGCCCTAAAAGAATCTGGTATCTCTAGAACTCTTGGTATCTCTCTCAATGCTTCCCACACTGCTGGTGATGTTTTAAACTTGTTAAAATCGGCTAAACCATTGATAATTGACTCTGGTGCTTCACATCATATGATTAGTGATTTAAACCTGATTAAAAACATAGTTCCAGCCTTAGGAAATGTGATGATAGCTAATGGTGATAAAATCCCAATTAAAGGGGTTGGCGATCTTAAGCTATTTGATAAAGAATCAAAAGCCTTTTATATGCCAACCTTTGCTTCAAACCTGTTATCTGTTAAGAGAGTCACAAATGATTTAAACTGTCATGTTACTTTCACTCCTAACAGTGTGTATTTTCAGGATATTGATTCAAGTAAGTTGCTTGGAAAAGGTGTCACAAAAGGAGATTTATACTTGCTTGAGGACACAAGACCAGCATCTGATTTATCTGTTGCATTTGTTTCTGTTTCTGATTTCCCTAAAGATGTAATGTGGCATGCTAGATTAGGACATCCTCATTCTCATGCCTTAAACATCCTGTTGCCTAGTGTTAATTTTCAAAATGATTGTGAAGCTTGTATTCTAGGAAAACATTGTAGAATTGTGTTTCCTAAATCCAAGACTATCTATGATAATTGTTTTGACTTGATTCATTCGGATGTATGGACTGCCCCATGTGCATCTAGAGAACACCATAAGTATTTCGTGACATTCATAGATGAAAAGTCTAAGTACACTTGGATAACTCTGTTGCAATCTAAAGATAGGGTGCTAGAAGCTTTTAAAAATTTTCAAAACTACATCACTAACCATTTCAATGTCAAGATTAAAATTCTTAGATCAGATAATGGTGGTGAGTACACTAGCACAGCCTTCAAACAACACTTAGCCGCGCATGGAATCATACATCAAACTAGCTGTCCCTATACTCCACAACAAAATGGTGTGGCTGAAAGGAAGAATAGGCATCTAATGGAGGTGGCCAGGAGCATTATGTTTCATGCAAATGTCCCTAAGAGGTTTTGGGGTGATGCAGTTGTCACTGCCACTTACCTTATCAACCGCACTCCCACTAGAGTCCTACTTGATTCCACACCATATGAGGTACTGAACAAAACTAAACCTTCCATAGATCATTTGAGGGTTTTTGGGTGTGTTTGCTTTGTCTTTGTACCAGGAGAACTAAGGAACAAGCTAGAACCTAAGAGCACTAAGGCTATGTTTATTGGCTACTCTACACATCAGAAGGGATACAAGTGTTATGTTCCAGAGACAAGAAGGGTCCTAGTGTCAAAGGATGTGAAGTTTCTGGAATCAAAAGGCTATTATGCTGAGAGGAGTTGGGAAGAGCTTGAAAATCTATCTCAATCTGCCTCGGACAGAGCAAGTAACCTTAGAGTGGTGATGGAGAGGCTTGGCATCAGTTTGTCTAGATCACCAGCCCCGGTCAGTGAGGTTCCAACACAAGCTACTGAAGAAGCAGCTACAGATGTTGAGATCACTCATCTTGATCCTGAAGGGGGTGATAGTACTGAGCAACAACCAATGCAACCTCAAGAAACCTCAGTATCTCATGATCAAGATGAGATGATAGCACCAACCGGAGTCACTGAAGCTGAAACAGAACCTGAGCAGATACAACCTAGAAGAAGTACAAGGATCAGGAAACCAGCTTCAGATTGGACTAAGACAAGAGTGTACTTCAATGCAGAAGCCGTGGCACACCCCATTAGTGCAGTATGCTCACTAGCTCACTACCCAGCAGAGCATCAAGCTTTCATCACCGAAGTGGATCAAGAATGGATTCCAAAGACATATGAGGAAGCCATGCAAGATGAGGAGTGGGGAGCATCTGTTGGAGATGAGATGGGAGCTATGGAAAAGAATGGAACTTACTTTGAAAGTGAGCTTCCCAAAGGAAAGAAAGCAGTGACAAGCCGGCTGATCTTCACAATCAAGTATGGAGCCAATGGAAAACCAGAGAGGAAGAAAACCAGACTGGTGGCAAGAGGCTACACTCAAGTTTATGGTGAAGATTACTTGGATACATTTGCACCAGTGGCAAAACTGCACACCATAAGAATCCTACTCTCACTTGCGGTCAACTTGGAGTGGGACTTGTGGCAAATGGATGTGAAGAATGCATTTCTTCAAGGAGAGTTAGATGATGAAGTATACATGAGACCTCCTCCTGGCCTTGAAGACATGGTGAAACCAGGAAATGTGCTTAGACTCAGGAAGGCCATCTACGGATTGAAACAATCTCCAAGAGCATGGTACCACAAGCTAAGCTCAACCTTGAATGGAAGAGGCTTTGTGAAATCACAAGCAGACCATTCTCTCTTCACGCTCACCAGCAAGGAAGGCATCATAGTCATTCTGGTATATGTGGATGACATAATCATCACTGGTAGCAACAAGGAAGGTATCATCTCAACTAAATCTTTCCTTAAATCTACTTTTGATATTAAGGATTTGGGAGAGTTAAGGTACTTCCTTGGGATTGAATTTTGCCGCTCTAAAGAGGGGTTGTTCATATCTCAAAGGAAGTACACACTTGATATCTTGAATGAGGCAGGAACCATTGGAAGTAGACAGGCCAAAACACCATTGGAAGAAGGCTACAAGGTGCTGCGAGAGGGGGAGTATGAAGCTACTCCATTCAAAGATGTCAAGAAGTATAGAAGAATGGTGGGCAAGCTCATCTATCTAACCATTACCAGGCCTGATGTGTGCTTTGCCGTGAACCAAGTAAGCCAGCACATGGGATCTCCTAAGGTTCATCACTGGAATATGGTGGAAAGGATCTTAAGATACTTGAGAGAAGCGCCTGGTCAAGGAGTGTGGATGGCATGTAACAAGAACACTGAAGTGGTTGGGTACTGTGATGCTGATTGGGCTGGAGATAGAGTTGATAGAAGATCAACTACAGGCTATTGCACCTTCATTGGAGGGAATCTGGTCACATGGAAGAGCAAGAAGCAGAAGGTGGTATCATGCTCAAGTGCTGAGGCAGAGTATAGATCAATGAGGAAGCTTACAAGTGAGCTTATATGGATCAAGGGACTGCTAAAAGACTTGGGGATCGAGATCAACACACCAATGACTATGCATTGTGACAACCAGGCGGCAATACACATAGCATCCAACTCAGTGTTTCATGAGAGAACCAAACACATAGAAGTAGACTGCCACAAGGTGAGACAGGCCGTGGAGCAGCAAGTAATTCTCCCATGCTACACAAGGAGTGAAGACCAGCTAGCTGATATCTTCACAAAGGCAGCAAGTACCAAAGTGTGTGAGTCCATCCATCCGAGGATGGGACTCATAGATATCTCATGTCACTGATCTCTCCTCCATGGAGTGATCTACTCTTTTTCCTTGGCTTGGATTTTATCCCACTGGGTTTTGCCTAGCTAAGGTTTTAATGAGGGATTGCTTCATGGCTTCCAAGCTTGACTTGTTTCATATGGTCAAGCTTGAGGGGGAGTGTTGACATGAAGAAATAAAGAGTATTAGTCATGATAGTAAGATCAAGAATGGCGTAAAGGAGTAAGATAGATCAGCATGGTTAGAATAAGCAAAGAATCAACTTACCTTGGAAGACACGTCTGTCCGTACAACCTAACCTACCTTGGAGAGCAAGACTTGGAGAGAAGGTGACTTAAAGTCAAGAGATGGCAAGAAGAATATCTCTGATCGACAATAGGAAGAAGAGAGACGTTGAGAAGCAAAGTCACGGGTTGGTTAATGATTCAAGATCTCTCCCACCCGTTAGGACCTGTCGCTCTCCACCTGACCAAGTCTGTGCATTCCAGTCCAAGAGTAGTCTAGTTTATATTATTTCTAGGATATCTTTGTTTATTATTGTCGACTGATCTATGTCTCCCTTGTCTCTCTTTAAATACTCATGTACTAGAAACATATCAAGTAAGGAAATATAATTCCTCTTCTTATTTTTCTCTCTTGCGCAATATCACTCTCTCTCTCTCTCTCTCGGATTCTCACTCTGTTCTTGATTAATCTTCACACATACACTCTTGATTCATACAATTTATCAGAACTCGTCAAGCTGAATATTCTGAGGCATATTTGAAGTTTAAAAGAGAGATCAGACTGTTGGAGAGATATCAGGCAAGTTGGAGAATTAATTAAGATAAAAGTCACATGTGCATAAGAGGTTGAACCTGCTGTCACTTTCACTCAACCAGACTGTGCCTGCTCTCTCTCCTGTCACTCTCACTGCTCCTGGTCGAGATTCAGCCCTGCTGCATCCTCCTGGTTTCATCAGAAAACCCTACAATATTATTTGTTTAGTAAAATCCTGTTTTAGTAGTTGTTTAATGTGTGTGCTTGTCTATTTAAGACATTGCTGTATCTCATTGTAAACTAAGGAGAGTAAAACTCTTTCTTCACTATTCTCTGGTTACATACTCTCATTCTCTCTAATCTCTCTTGTTACAAATGAACTCACTCTCTTTGATACTCAAGAACTCTCTTAATCATTTATTCTCCAGCAGCATTCTCCTTGATTCTCACATACTTTCTTCATTCTCTTCTCACTAAATCCGACCATACTCTGTCTCTATTTCATTCTCACACTCTGTTGTGTTAATTCTCACATGGTATCAGAGCAACAAGCTCTTGAGAACCTATAAAGCTTCCGCAAATCATTTCCAGTTATTATTACTCTTTAAGACTCTGTTTCTGTTCATCCTTGTATCCTCTGGTCCAAAGCTTTTCCAGGAGGGAAGAGACTCACCAGAACTCAAGATAAAGGAGAACTTTAGTGTCTGGAACTCAAGAAGGTTTCAGCTCAGTCCAGCAAGCCTCATCAAAGTCCAGTCTGTTGCAAAACCAGTAGGAACATTCTTTTGTCCACTGGTCCAAAACTCTTCAAGATGGAGAACACAAAAGAAATGGCAACCCAAGAAACTGTCAAGAGTCCAAAGAAGATACTAAACCACCTCCTCTGGTCCAAATTGCTGAAGAAAATTCATGGTAGAAACCATTCTTGGAGCAAGGTTACTGAAGAAGCTTCAAAGCTAGGCTGTTCAAACAATTCTCTGGCCAACAAAGCAGGAGCCCATTCTCTGACCACCAAGACCCACGACCAGGAAGAGGACAGGAGGTACTTTAAGTGTGTTCCTGACATGAAGGAAGAACACATCAAGGAAAAGTGCTGGGATCTTCACCCACACCACAAACCTGCCAAGTTCAGATAAACCAAGTCCATGGAGGTACAAGGAACTAGCTCAGGTTCCTTGAGTAGTAAGCTAACCTCCTGAACTTTAATTTGAGCTTGTTTAATTGTTTAAATTGTTTCTGGTTCTGTGTGTTATGTTCTAGGAATTTACTAGCAAGGTTTTGTCTAGTTTCAGGTTCTAGTTTAATTATTTGTGTTGTGTGATTTGTTTTGTTCTTGGGACAGGCTCAAGTTGCTAGTGTTGGTGAACCTAGTTTCTGTCCCATGTTACAAAAGTTGTGTTTGTGGTTCTGTTTTGAATTGTTTCTGAGCTAGCTAGCATGGTTATGACTAGTTCTTGCCTTAGAATCATTGTTTGTGTTTTTCTCTGGTCTAAGTGGGTTGCTTAGTCTCAGTTTCTGTCTTGTTTCATTGATAGAGGTCTAGGAGAGTTTCCTGGTCTTGTATTGCATCTTTAAAATTGTTTATGATATTGTTTGCATCCTTATGTTGTTCCTGGTCCAGTGTTGCATTCTTAAAATTGTGTAAGGTGATTAGATGTGTTTTCTAGTCTCTGACTGTCATTTAATCTTTTTGTTGCTTAATTGATCATTAAAATTAGCCTTCTTGCCTTGTCTGTAGAGAGTTATCATTCATATGCATTTAGAGAGTTGGTTGCATGGATTTGATTTGAATGAGTTGTTTAGTTTCTGTCCATTGCATTTTCTTAAAACATTGGGATCAGGATTGGTGATTTACCAAGGTCTGATCCTAGTGTGTGTATCTTATCTTGTTTGGAGGTTGTGTGTTGTTTCAGGATGTGATCTGAGTTCATACATCTTCCCCCAAGACAAGAGAAAGACATGGTCCATTGTAAGAGACAATGAGAGTTGCTTGTGATGTAGGGACTGGTTATAAGAAGCGCAGACTAAGAGGGTTGTTGAGCTCCTGGTCCAAGACACACAAGAAAAGAAGATCACCACTTGAGGCGTGGTCCATTGTAAGAGACAATGAGAGTTGCTTGTGATGTAGGGACTGGTTATAAGAAGCGCAGACCAAGAGGGTTGTTGAGCTCCTGGTCCAAGACACACAAGAAAAGAAGGTCACCACTTAAGTCAAGAGGAAGACCGGTGATCCAATGGTACTTGAAGCTGAAGGCAGATGGTGAATCAGTGATTTAAGCGCAGCTGTTAGGGTGGTGTGCTCCTGATTTTAAGCTTAGTGAGGTGCACTTTCAAGCTTGAATCTATACTCAATTCAAGCTTGAGGTGGGAATCATGTAAGTGACCTAAGGAGCCAAAGTTCAAGACCTTTTTCCCTCCTTACCATTACCAAAGAATAAAGATGAAGCTATCAGGGGTTTAGGCAGTGGCGTGTCTGGAGAAGAGGCTGTTCAGAGCAGTCTTGGCTGTGTCATGAAGAAGGTTACTCTAGCAAAGCGGCTTCAGGTGTTGAGGTGGTTGTGGAGAGCTTATGAAGACTCAAGCATTCCGTGAAGATGGCAGAATCAGTAGTGAGAGTGTAATGGTTTGATGTTGTGATCTGATCATGAAGCTATCATCCTTGCAAGCTTGGTTCTTCCTATTCTCAGTCCCAAGCTTGAGGGGGAGTATTGAGAAGCTTCAATGATCAGTAGGAGAGTACTTGGTGGTTCTTCAAAGAAGAGAAGCTAATCTGGTGAAGGGCAGTTCTCAAGATAGTTACTGAAGAAGAAGAAGCAACCAAGACTCAAGAAGAAGCGTGTATCTCTATGTATGCAATCTGGTGGTAAAGTCCAAGCACTTGAACACAGCAGGAGGTTGTGTGAAAGGAGGGGAATATCAGTGAGCTACCAGAAGATCCATGAAGCTTTCAGTGTTTAGTCTCTCATTTCCTCATAGAGGGCCAGCAAGAGGTTGGCAATTTTAAAGAGGGTCAAAGTGATCAGTATGGAGATGCTGTCACTCCTCAATGTGCTCACCAGCCAGATGCAAGGGTATAAAGATTGTTCAATTAGGGACATTCTTGGCTGAGCAATCACATGATGGTGGCAGATCATGGAGCTGCAAAGTCCCCCTTAATGATTAAAAGTCAAAAGAAAAATACAAGGCTGGTTGAGAGAAGAAAAGCGTGGAGGATTCAAGTGCTCAGCACTCCTCAACAACATTCTAGAAACTGATGCAAGGGAAGTACCTAAAACCATCCTTATTCTTATGTGTGAATAGGTTTGCCCCTTGAGAATTTATACATGCATTTTTTGCATTATTGAATCAGGTACCTATTGAGCTCATGAACAAAGGCAAGCTTTGTCTCAACCCCTAAATGGAGGCAAGAAGCCAGAAGAAAGGGGGAGACAAGCTCAGGTCAAAAGAAGAAGCTCAAAGGTGATTTGATGGTGAAGCAATTGGCCCTACAAAGTCTGTATTACAAGTGCCTTGCAAGGCCATTCAGAAAGGGATTGAAGTGGGGGATTCAAGTGAAAGCCAGGAGGGTAGACACTCCTCATTATCATCCCAAAGACATGTTGGCTTGATCTCAACCAAGAAGAAGGCAAGAAGCTAGAAGCAAGAGGGAGACAAACTGTGAAATAAGAAGTGTTCAAGAGGAACAATTTGAAGTAAGAAGCAAGTGGCGCCTTGCTTGCTACTGGAGAGGGCAAGCTGAGTTTGAAGTATGATCAGCCTCACTGGTGTTTGAAGATGATCTGGTCGCCTCCCATCCTTTATAAGAAGAAATCTTGAAACTGATTGAGAGGGGGAGTCCCAAACCGGTTCCATAAGAGGTGAAGCTGAGTTGTATGGTGTGTGCACCATCTCATTGGTGTTGCTGCACCTGTTTAGGCCATGATCCAGAGCTTCTTGTGTCCAAGCACACTGATTCTAAGGCACAAGAGCTCACTGGCCAATCCCTAGGCTGTGTTGGACTCCACTCTTTTTCCCTTGCAAGGTTTTATCCCATGAGGTTTTCCTTGTAAGGTTTTTAATGAGGGAGCTTCTTCACAGTTCCAAGCTTGTCCAAGGATCTCCTATGGTCAAGCTTGAGGGGGAGTGTTGGAATGAAGATAAATAAAGCTGGAGTTGATGAGAGATCAAGCAAAACCGGAGCAAGCAAATTAAGCATCCGGAACAAGCTATTTTGTACAGTCTTGGTTTGCAAGTAACCTAGTGATATAAGACTCGGGGGGAAGCCTGTGGAAGGTGGTGGAGATGGATCCTCAAGCTGGCTTTCACGCACTCTCTTGAGAACAAAGGATGGTTGAAGGTGATGGCACTTGACTAGATGGATCAAGTGGTGTGGGATCTAACAAGCTGGCTATAACGCACTCTCTTGTTGGACCGGTTAATGAGATTGATGATGGAATGAGGAACACCACAAGGATGATGGGAGATCCTTGATACAGTTCGAACTCTTACTGCTTGAATCACACAAGGAGGAAGAGAGTTGGCGGCTTGCTTAGGGGGCAAACTGACTCATATATTGATTAGGTAAAAAGTTGTGTCTTACAAAGCTGCGTGTGGGACTTTATTAATAGTCCATCAGCTGTGACCTAAACGGTCGACTCAAAGAAAGCAAAGACTCAAAACAACAGGACTTGTGAAGCAAAGGAAACAAAACAGCAAAACAACTAACTATGCCCCGTTTAAACTATAAAAGGAAAGTGCATAAAAATAAAAGACAAAGAGACCTAAACTAGTCTTGGTCTCGAACCTTGGATGCTGCTGAGATGGGAGAGTTCTAGGAACCACTAGACTGACCCATCTTACCTGCACAAATCGTAAATAATGAAAACACTTCCCTTGGTTCATGGTTGAACTCCCTTGATGTGTTCTTGAAGTTGAGCACGCTTGGATCATTCTTGAAAGGTATCTTGTCTTGCTCTTCTTCTTCAAGTTCTTCCTCACTCTTCTCTTCATTATCTTCAGCTTCTATCTTGTTGGTTTCTTGAAGGAGGGGTTCTTCTTCAACTTCAGTTCCTGCCAAGTAAACATTTGAATCAGCTCCATTCATATAAGCTGGCTTACCTTGAGTGATATTGAGTTGCGCAAAGGCATTGCTCAAGTCATCACTTGTCGTGTTGATATGTCCTCTCTTGGGTGGATCAGCTAGAATCTTAGGTGGTGGCTCAGCTAAGCTATCTAAGATAGCTTGGACCGCAAGTGCAAAGCCTTGGTTAAGTCTTCTTTGCTTGGATCGGGTCATGGGTCCTTCAGATGCCTTGGGAATGGTTATGGTGTCCTGGTTGTGGTCGATGACCTCATCATTCCCTCCCCCTTCAGAAGGTTTTGACCTCAAAACTGAATCATCTGCAAGATAAGGGGTTAAATCCGCAACATTAAAAGTATGAGAGATGTTAAACTCATCAGGCAATTCCAAAAGATAAGCATTGTCATTGATCTTTTCTAGCACACGGAATGGACCATCTCCCCTTGGAGCTAGCTTAGAACTCCTTTTCTGTGGGAACCTCTCCTGCCTCATGTGGATCCACACCCACTCTCCTGGTTCAAAGTTCATGGGTTTGCGCCTCTTATCAGCATTCCTCTTGTACTCCTCAGTTTTCTTGATGACATTTTCCTTAGCTTGCTGGTGTATCTTCTTGATTGCTTCTCCTCTCTTTAAACCATCCTGATTAATTTGCTCAACTTGTGGTATTGGCTTAAGATCCAAAGGGGTTAGTGGATTAAATCCATAAACAACTTCAAAAGGAGACATCTTAGTAGCAGAATGTGTAGCATGGTTATAAGCAAATTCAATCAATGGAAGGCAATCTAACCAAGTACTTAAGTTGCGACCAAGAGTGACTCTAAGTAAAGTGGATAGGGTCCGGTTTACCACTTCAGTTTGTCCATCCGTTTGAGGATGACAAGTTGTGGAGAAGAGTAACTTGGTTCCTAGCTTCTTCCACAAGGTTCTCCAGAAATGACCCAAGAACTTGGTATCTCTATCAGATACAATGGTCCTTGGTATCCCATGTAAGCGCACCACTTCTTTAAAGAACAAGTCTGCGGTTTGAGATGCATCATTGGACTTGTCACAGGGTATGAAGTGAGCCATCTTTGAGAACCGGTCCACCACCACAAAGATTGAATCCTTGTGTCTTATCTTGGGCAAACCTAAAACAAAATCCATAGAAATATCCTCCCAAGGAGCATTAGGAATTGGTAAAGGTAAGTATAAACCGTGAGGATGTGACCTGGACTTGGCTTTGTGGCAAGGAACACATCTTGCACAATGTCTCTCAACGTCTCTCTTGAGATGTGGCCAAAAGAAGTGATCAGTAACGATAGCCAAGGTCTTGTCTACTCCAAAATGACCCATAAGACCTCCACCGTGTGCTTCTTGAAGTATAAGGTCTCTCATGGAACTTTGGGGAATGCACAGCCTCTTATCCCTAAATAGAAACCCTTCATGCAAGTGATAGGATTGGAAAGCTCCTTTCCCACATGATTGGAAGGCTTCTTTCAGCTCCGGATCATCTTTGTATAGCTCCTTGATGTGCTCAAACCCTAGTACCTTGGCATCCAGGGTAGTGATCAAAGCATGTCTTCTTGATAAGGCATCAGCTACCACATTTTCCTTCCCCTTCTTGTACTTGATTACATATGGAAAGGTCTCAATAAACTCCAACCACTTAGCATGTCTTCTCTTAAGTGAAGTCTGGCCTCTTAAGTGCTTGAGGGTTTCATGATCAGTATGGATAATGAACTCCTTGGACCTTAAGTAGTGTTGCCAAGTTTCCAAAGCTCTAACCAATGCATATAACTCCTTGTCATACGTAGGGTAGTTGAGGGTTGCTCCACTTAGCTTCTCACTGAAAAAGGCTACTGGTTTCTTCCTTTGATGTAGCACGGCTCCTATACCCACTCCTGAGGCATCACACTCTACTTCAAACATCTCGTCAAAGTCAGGTAGAGCTAGCACTGGTGCGTGAGTTAGCTTGTACTTCAAGGCATTGAAAGCAGCTTCTTGTAGCTCTCCCCATGAGAAAGCAACATTCTTCTTGATCACAGCAGTCAATGGAGCAGCTATGGTACTGAAATCTCTAACAAAGCGCCTGTAGAAACTAGCCAAACCATGGAAGCTCCTAACATGTGCAATGGATGTTGGAAGAGGCCACTCTTGTATGGCCTTGATCTTCTCCTCATCCACCTGTAATCCCTGTTTACTCACTACAAAGCCTAAGAAAACAAGCTGATCAGTACAAAAGGTGCACTTCTTTAGGTTGGCATATAAACCTTCCTTCCGAAGTGTAAGCAACACAAGTTCTAGATGTTTTAGATGTTCATCTAAGCTCTTAGAGTAAATAAGTATATCATCAAAATAGACAACCACAAATTTACTTATGAATGATCTAAGAACCTGGTTCATGAGCCTCATGAAAGTGCTTGGTGCATTGGTTAGTCCAAAGGGCATAACCAACCACTCATATAGACCTTGCTTGGTCTTGAAGGCAGTCTTCCACTCATCTCCTTCACGCATCCTTACTTGATGGTAACCACTCCTCAAATCTATCTTGGAAAAGATAGTTGCTCCACTAAGCTCATCAAGCATGTCATCTAGGCGTGGGATTGGGTGTCGGTATTTGATGGTGATGTTGTTGATGGCACGGCAATCTACACACATCCTCCATGATCCATCCTTCTTGGGAACTAGAAGAACTGGTACTGCACATGGGCTTAGACTCTCTCGGATGTACCCTTTGTTCATCAAGTCTTGAACTTGTTTTTCTAGCTCCTTGGTCTCCTCCGGATTCATTCTGTATGCTGGTTTGTTTGGCAAAGCTGAGCCTGGCACGAGATCAATCTGGTGCTCAATCCCTCTGATTGGAGGTAATCCAGCTGGGATCTCTTCAGGGAACAAGTCTTGAAACTTGTCTAGCACGGCTTGAGCTGGTTTAGGAACTTGTTGAGCTTCTGAGCTTCCTGTACTTAAACATTCCTTTAAAACCATTAGTAGTACAGTGCCTTGAGCACTCAAGGTCTTTAAGACAGCACCAGGAGAAATCATAAGGTTAGTTTTACTTACCTGGTCTTCCTTGTTCATCTTAGTTTGTAACTCATGCACCTCAGATGGACTCAAAGGGGCTAAGTTGTACTTACGGTCCTTGAACTTGAAAGAGTAGTAGTTGGTGCGTCCATTGTGAAAGGTGGCTCTATCAAATTGCCAAGGTCTCCCCAGCAGTATGTGTCCGGCTTGCATTGGTACCACATCACAAACTACTTCATCTTGGTACTTACCAATACTAAAAGATATCTTTGCTTGCTCAGTGACCTTCAGCTCAGTCTTGTTGTCTAACCATTGCAACCTATAGGGCCGAGGGTGCTTGGTTGTCTCAAGACCTAACCTGTCCACCATATACTTGCTAGCCACGTTAGTACAAGATCCTCCATCTATAACCAAGTTACATACCTTAGCCTTGATGGTGCAGCGAGTGTGGAAGAGGTTCTCTCTTTGAGCTTTCTCTTCAGGATTGGTCATTGTACTTAGTACTCTCCGAGTGACCAACAACTCTCCAGTGTCCGGATACTCTACTTCTTCTCCAGAGTCCATTGCTTCCATTTCAGCTTCATCTTGAGACTCATAGTCTCCATTGGTGGTGATAGTCATGACTCGTTGGTTTGGGCACTCCCTAGCCATGTGACCTCGTCCCTGACATCTAAAACAAGTAACATCTCTAGCTCTTTGATTGTTAGTACTTTTGTTTTGATCTTGTCTAGGACCCTTGTTTGAATCATCACCCTTACTCTTGAACCGAGAATCAATCTCTACAGCTTTACCTTTGTCATTCGGTTTGTTGACATTAGAAGTCCAAGGTTGTGAGTTTCTAGACCTACTAGTAGCGGTCTTACGCTTGATTTGCTTCTCAACCTGCACAGCTAAGTGCATTAGTTCATGTAAACCACTATATTGAGCTCTTTCTACCTTCCTGGAGATACGCTCTTGAAGTCCATCAATGAATTGAGCCATCAAAGCTTCCTCAGATTCTTCTAACTCCAGTGAGTTCATCAGCTTCTCAAACTCTTCAAAGTATTCTTCTACTGACCTATTACCTTGAGACAACTTGCGAAAACGTTTTTGTAAGTCTCTATGATAGTAATCAGGAACATATCTTAACCTTAGGAGATACTTCATGTCAGCCCAAGTTGTGACAGCTCCAAAGCGGTTCCTCCTCCTCTCAGCTACAGTTCTGTCCCACCAGGCAAGTGCATTCTCGGTGAGTTGAGCAGCTGCTAAGGCAACCTTCTTGTGCTCTCCGTAGCCATAGCACTCAAAGATGTACTCTAAGCGCTTCTCCCAATCCATGTAAGCTTCTGGATCAGACTTTCCTGTAAAAATAGGGGGAACAATTTTAATGTCTTTATTGTGCTCCCTATGATTAGCTTCCCTAGCACGGTTGTGTCTAAGTGGATCCTGTCTCCTAGGATTGCGGTTCTGGAGAGGGTCATCATCATCTAAGCTCGGCATGCTTTCATCATCTCCTTGCTCTCCATCTTCATCTTCATGGATGGGGTTTTGGTTGCGGATTGGAACTCTCCTTTGAGGTTGCTCCAACCGGTTCAAGCGAGTGTTGATCTGCTGGCCAAGCTCCCCTACAACAGCCCTCAACTCTTCTCTCATGGCAGCCATGATCTGCTCCATGGTTGGAGGGTTAGCCCCGTTGTTGGCGTTCTCATCTCCCATGTTTTGGTTTGGTTCCTTGCTAGTCACTCAACAAAAACAACAAAATATCAAAGCACCAACGGTAACTAGAATTTAAATATGAAACTTTGAAACAAACGAAATATAAAAGGGAGATCTTTTGGGGTTTTGAAAGTTTTTAAATGAAAAGGAAAGACAATACTCGATAAATCTAGGAAAGGAAACTAAATCAACTAGGAAAACTTGCGTGATCAACAATAAGGAAAGAACAAGATATTTTTGGGTTTTCGAAATTTTATGAATCAAAAGGGCGAATGCAACAAGAACAAGTAAACTTTTTATGGGTTTTGGTTTATGAAACTAAAAGAAAAAAATCGAAGAACAAGAAACAAAGATAAGGGTAAGAACAACCAAAGGATGGATCCTTTGGCTCTGATACCAAAATGATATAAGACTCGGGGGGAAGCCTGTGGAAGGTGGTGGAGATGGATCCTCAAGCTGGCTTTCACGCACTCTCTTGAGAACAAAGGATGGTTGAAGGTGATGGCACTTGACTAGATGGATCAAGTGGTGTGGGATCTAACAAGCTGGCTATAACGCACTCTCTTGTTGGACCGGTTAATGAGATTGATGATGGAATGAGGAACACCACAAGGATGATGGGAGATCCTTGATACAGTTCGAACTCTTACTGCTTGAATCACACAAGGAGGAAGAGAGTTGGCGGCTTGCTTAGGGGGCAAACTGACTCATATATTGATTAGGTAAAAAGTTGTGTCTTACAAAGCTGCGTGTGGGACTTTATTAATAGTCCATCAGCTGTGACCTAAACGGTCGACTCAAAGAAAGCAAAGACTCAAAACAACAGGACTTGTGAAGCAAAGGAAACAAAACAGCAAAACAACTAACTATGCCCCGTTTAAACTATAAAAGGAAAGTGCATAAAAATAAAAGACAAAGAGACCTAAACTAGTCTTGGTCTCGAACCTTGGATGCTGCTGAGATGGGAGAGTTCTAGGAACCACTAGACTGACCCATCTTACCTGCACAAATCGTAAATAATGAAAACACTTCCCTTGGTTCATGGTTGAACTCCCTTGATGTGTTCTTGAAGTTGAGCACGCTTGGATCATTCTTGAAAGGTATCTTGTCTTGCTCTTCTTCTTCAAGTTCTTCCTCACTCTTCTCTTCATTATCTTCAGCTTCTATCTTGTTGG
Source organism: Raphanus sativus (assembly GCF_000801105.2). NCBI lineage: Eukaryota > Viridiplantae > Streptophyta > Magnoliopsida > Brassicales > Brassicaceae > Raphanus > Raphanus sativus. The sequence continues at coordinate 5,221 of NW_026616262.1, read as the reverse complement.
TTTCTTGAAGGAGGGGTTCTTCTTCAACTTCAGTTCCTGCCAAGTAAACATTTGAATCAGCTCCATTCATATAAGCTGGCTTACCTTGAGTGATATTGAGTTGCGCAAAGGCATTGCTCAAGTCATCACTTGTCGTGTTGATATGTCCTCTCTTGGGTGGATCAGCTAGAATCTTAGGTGGTGGCTCAGCTAAGCTATCTAAGATAGCTTGGACCGCAAGTGCAAAGCCTTGGTTAAGTCTTCTTTGCTTGGATCGGGTCATGGGTCCTTCAGATGCCTTGGGAATGGTTATGGTGTCCTGGTTGTGGTCGATGACCTCATCACCTAGAGTGTCTTGGAAGTCAAGGCAGAGTGGGAACTCGTCAAGCTGAATATTCTGAGGCATATTTGAAGTTTAAAAGAGAGATCAGACTGTTGGAGAGATATCAGGCAAGTTGGAGAATTAATTAAGATAAAAGTCACATGTGCATAAGAGGTTGAACCTGCTGTCACTTTCACTCAACCAGACTGTGCCTGCTCTCTCTCCTGTCACTCTCACTGCTCCTGGTCGAGATTCAGCCCTGCTGCATCCTCCTGGTTTCATCAGAAAACCCTACAATATTATTTGTTTAGTAAAATCCTGTTTTAGTAGTTGTTTAATGTGTGTGCTTGTCTATTTAAGACATTGCTGTATCTCATTGTAAACTAAGGAGAGTAAAACTCTTTCTTCACTATTCTCTGGTTACATACTCTCATTCTCTCTAATCTCTCTTGTTACAAATGAACTCACTCTCTTTGATACTCAAGAACTCTCTTAATCATTTATTCTCCAGCAGCATTCTCCTTGATTCTCACATACTTTCTTCATTCTCTTCTCACTAAATCCGACCATACTCTGTCTCTATTTCATTCTCACACTCTGTTGTGTTAATTCTCACAGGTATCACAGACTGAAGCATCTTATCATGAAGGCTTCAGTAACTTGGTGGTGACTCATGAAGAAGAAGCAACCAAGACTCAGCTTGTATCTATCAAAGAAGATCAGAGAGTCCGAGCACTTTATCACAACAAGAAGGTTGTGAGAAAGGGGGAGAGACCGAGATCTGTCTGAAGAAGAGTATAAGATATGTTGGTGATGAGCAAGGGAAGAGGTGATCAACCTTGCATCACATGAGGGCCATGATCCAGAGTCTTTGTGTCCCTTACATTGTTGGTAAGGCACAAAGACTCACTGGCCAATCCCTAGGCCTTGGAGACTTTACTCTTTTCCCCTCATCAGGTTTTGTCCCAAAGGGTTTTCCTTGGTGAGGTTTTTAATGAGGAAGTTCTTCAAGGTTCCAAGCTTGACTTAGGATCACTAGAGTCAAGCTTGAGGGGGAGTGTTAACTTGAAGAAAAGAAATGAGTATTGAGCTGAAGAGTTCAACCAAGCTTCAGAAGGAGTTTGAAGTGATTATCAAGTTAAGTAAAGTCCAAGAAGGGCTTATAGAGAAGAGTGGATGATAATGGAGGAGTTTGGATGGATTTGGAGTAGATGGTGTAATAGTGTATAGTGAGAAAGCACTATACACTATTCAGGAAGTACTATACACTATTTGGGAAGTCTTGGATCACAAGTAAGAGTGATGGACGACCAAATAGTGTCTTGGGTAAAGAAGAAGCTATGCAATAGTGTTTGGAGAAGGAAGAAGCTATGCAATAGTGTTTGGGTAAGGTAGTCAAAGTGACAGGCTGGCCTTGGCTGTAAAGACAAGGGGAGCCACGACCATGAACCTAGACTTCTCTATGGACATATACAAAGGAGCCTAAGAAGAACCAATCAAGGAGCAGCCTTGGTTTGAATTAAAGTGAACCTTATCCAGCAACTTCAGATATTACAAAAAGACCAGCTCATCTACACCATCCATTCTTCAAGTGATTTATCAGCCATTAGATATAGGTTTATGATGTCTCAGATTGTAAAGCCTATATATACATGATGTATGGACGAAATTGTAGCTCTTAGTGAGTAAGGGGGATTTCCCCTCTCCTTCATAGTTTATGAAATGTGTTCTTGAGTCAGAATCCTTTAGTCTCTCCCTTTCTTATTCTCAAGTCTTATAATCTCTCAAAGTCTTCTTTCTGATTCAAGTAAACACTAATCTACACACCTAAACAAACTCTCATCTATCTCTCTTTGAATCTCCACTTACAAACTCTCTTGTTACTCCATTGGAGTTCTTACACACACACATCTATAGAGTTGAGATCTCTTGTAAAAACTCACATGTTGAGACTTACATGATCTGAGAGTACTTGGTGGTTATTCAAGAAGAGGAGCAGATCAGTTATGAAGCACAATGAAGGATGTGGAGGCAATCTCCAATGCGGTCTCTAGAGTGAGATGGTTGGTATCACAGACTGAAGCATCTTATCATGAAGGCTTCAGTAACTTGGTGGTGACTCATGAAGAAGAAGCAACCAAGACTCAGCTTGTATCTATCAAAGAAGATCAGAGAGTCCGAGCACTTTATCACAACAAGAAGGTTGTGAGAAAGGGGGAGAGACCGAGATCTGTCTGAAGAAGAGTACAAGATATGTTGGTGATGAGCAAGGGAAGAGGTGATCAACCTTGCATCACATGAGGGCCATGATCCAGAGTCTTTGTGTCCCTTACATTGTTGGTAAGGCACAAAGACTCACTGGCCAATCCCTAGGCCTTGGAGACTTTACTCTTTTTCCCTCATCAAGGTTTTGTCCCAAAGGGTTTTCCTTGGTGAGGTTTTTAATGAGGAAGTTCTTCAAGGTTCCAAGCTTGACTTAGGATCACTAGAGTCAAGCTTGAGGGGGAGTGTTAACTTGAAGAAAAGAAATGAGTATTGAGCTGAAGAGTTCAACCAAGCTTCAGAAGGAGTTTGAAGTGATTATCAAGTTAAGTAAAGTCCAAGAAGGGCTTATAGAGAAGAGTGGATGATAATGGAGGAGTTTGGATGGATTTGGAGTAGATGGTGTAATAGTGTATAGTGAGAAAGCACTATACACTATTCAGGAAGTACTATACACTATTTGGGAAGTCTTGGATCACAAGTAAGAGTGATGGACGACCAAATAGTGTCTTGGGTAAAGAAGAAGCTATGCAATAGTGTTTGGAGAAGGAAGAAGCTATGCAATAGTGTTTGGAGAAGGAAGAAGCTATGCAATAGTGTTTGGGTAAGGTAGTCAAAGTGACAGGCTGGCCTTGGCTGTAAAGACAAGGGGAGCCACGACCATGAACCTAGACTTCTCTATGGACATATACAAAGGAGCCTAAGAAGAACCAATCAAGGAGCAGCCTTGGTTTGAATTAAAGTGAACCTTATCCAGCAACTTCAGATATTACAAAAAGACCAGCTCATCTACACCATCCATTCTTCAAGTGATTTATCAGCCATTAGATATAGGTTTATGATGTCTCAGATTGTAAAGCCTATATATACATGATGTATGGACGAAATTGTAGCTCTTAAGTGAGTAAGGGGGATTTCCCCTCTCCTTCATAGTTTATGAAATGTGTTCTTGAGTCAGAATCCTTTAGTCTCTCCCTTTCTTATTCTCAAGTCTTATAATCTCTCAAAGTCTTCTTTCTGATTCAAGTAAACACTAATCTACACACCTAAACAAACTCTCATCTATCTCTCTTTGATCTCCACTTACAAACTCTCTTGTTACTCCATTGGAGTTCTTACACCACACATCTATAGAGTTGAGATCTCTTGTAAAAACTCACATCATGAAGATATTGCCATATGTCCGAACAGGCTAATCTGGAATCATCTGGATGTAAAGTGGGATATCTTCTTACTCACAACTCCTGTGAGATTTATTCAACTTCCCTGGTTATTCTCCACTGATTAGTGGTTCCCAATTAAGCTTCTTATATTTGGTTCATCCTGTTTGATAAGAATCATGAAGATATTGATATATGTCCGAACAGGCTAATCTGGAATAATCTGGATAGAAAGTGGGATATCTTCTTACTCACAACTCCTATGAGATTTATTCAACTTCCTGGTTATTCTCAACTGATTAGTGGTTCCAAATAAAGCTTCTTAGATCGTGGTTCATCCTGGTTTGATAAGAATCATGAAGATATTGCCATATGTCCGAACATGCTAATCTGGAATCATCTGGATAGAAAGTGGGATATCTTCTTACTCACATCCTATGAGATTTATTCAACTTCCTGGTTATTCTCCACTGATTAGTGGTTCCAAATAAAGCTTCTTAGATCGTGGTTCATCCTGGTTTGATAAGAATCATGAAGATAATGGCATATGTCCGAACAGGCAAATCTGGAATCATCTGGATAGAAAGTGGGATATCTTCTTGCTCACAACACTTATGAGATTTATTCAACTTCCTGGTTATTCTCCACTGATTAGTGGTTCCAAATAAAGCTTCTTAGATCGTGGTTCATCCTGGTTTGATAAGAATCATGAAGATATTGCATATGTCCCGAACAGGCTAATCTGGAATCATCTGGATAGAAAGTGGATATCTTCTTATCACAACTCCTATGAGATTTATTCAACTTCCTGGTTATTCTCCACTGATTAGTGGTTCCAAATAAAGCTTCTTAGATCGTGGTTCATCCTGGTTTGATAAGAATCATGAGATATTGCCATATGTCCGAACAGGCTAATCTGGAATCATCTGGATATAAAGTGGGATATCTTCTTACTCACAACTCCTATGAGATTTATTCAACTTTCCTGGTTATTCTCACTGATTAGTGGTTCCAATTAAGCTTCTTAATATCGTGGTTCATCCTGTTGATAAGAATCATGAAGATATTGCCATATGTCCGAACAGGCTAATCTGGAATCATCTGGATAGAAAGTGGGATATCTTCTTACTCACAACTCCTATGAGATTTATTCAACTTCCTGGTTATTCTCCACTGATTAGTGGTTCCAAATAAAGCTTCTTAGATCGTGGTTCATCCTGGTTTGATAAGAATCATGAAGATATTGCCATATGTCCGAACAGCAGCTAATCTGGAATCATCTGGATAGAAAGTGGGATATCTTCTTACTCACAACTCTTATCTATGAGATTTATTCAACTTCCTGTTATTCTCCACTGATTAGTGGTTCCAAATAAAGCTTCTTAGATCGTGGTTCATCCTGGTTTGATAAGAATCATGAAGATAATGGCCATATGTCCGAACATGCAAATCTAGAATCATGCTGGATAGAAGGTGGGATATCTTCTTGCTCACACCA
>NW_026616261.1:0-27678 GCF_000801105.2 Raphanus sativus | reverse complement strand
ACTAACATTATCATACCCCGCCCGTAGGACGAGTCTCCCTAATATTAAATATATAATTGATATACAATCATATTAATTAGTAAATTTGAAGAATCAAACTTTATATAATAAGATTTTTGAAAATTTAGAACCAAAAATAATACATTCAAACATTAATACCCTTATATTTGAAAAAAATAATTAAAATCAGGTTATTACTAATCTAAATGAGCCACTAACAAACGGACGGAAAGCAACTCTGTTTTCTTTAAATTAGCCTTTCATTCATTTATTGGTAACCGACCTGGTAACCCATAGCCATTCAACGTTCTGTGACCTCTCTTCCCGTCCTTTCTTCGAGGAAACAAAAAAAAAAAAAAGAAAGAACATTTCTAGGGTTTGTTCCTCGAAAATCCAAATTTTTCGAATTCCAGATTAGCTTTTCGCCGGAGAGAAGACAGGAGAGAGGGTTTCGGAAAAAAAGGAAGATGAGAGGTTGTGATCTATTTGACCCTAAGACGACGGAGATGGATTCCACCAGTTTCTCTCGCGGCGACTCGTCCCCCGGTGCTGATTTCGGTTTCGCTTTCAACGACAGCAACTTCTCCGACCGTTTGCTCCGAATCGAGATCCTCGGTGACGGTGATGAAGGTTGTTGCACGAGTATGGCCGATTGGGCTCGTCATCGCAAGATGAGAAGAGAGGATCATAACAATGGCGTTGGTGGTACCTAAAAAGTTTTCACCTTTTTTTTTGAATAATAATTCGTAATCAATAATATGTTTTTTTTTTTTTTTTGCATTGGTTTCAGACATTGTGTCATGTCCTGAAGAGCAGATTATAACCGATGACAACCAACCTGACATGGATGATTGTTGTCCTGGTGGTGACGATCAAGGAGATGCAATGTTGGAAGAGGCTCTATCAGGTACTTGATTGCATTCAAGCTTTCTCTTTTGGGCTCTAAAATGTTATTAAAAAACAAAAGAATGTTTTTACAGGTGATGAGGATGCATCTAGTGAACGAAACTGGGGAATGGAGGACCATTCCACTGTTGTTAATGTTAAGGAACTTCATATTAGTTCTCCTATCTTGGCTGCTAAAAGCCCCTTTTTCTACAAGGTACCTTTCTATATCCTTATTGTTTCCTCTCATACATAGGATAATAACCGTGTCTTTTGCTGTAGCTCTTCTCCAATGGAATGAGGGAATCAGCACAAAGACATGTAACCCTTAGAATTAGTGCACAAGGTACCCCAATTTTCATTGCAAGCTTTTGTTTTCTTTTTGATTCTTTGTTCCTTTGGAGAGCTCACATTGTTGATTTTTCTTTTTGCTCTGTTTTTTCTTTTTTTTTAATGTTTATGGCAGAGGAAGGTGCTTTGATGGAGCTTTTGAACTTTATGTACAGCAGCTCTCTAACGGTCACAACAGCACCTGCTTTACTAGACGTGCTTATGGCTGCTGACATGTTTGAGGTTGCATCCTGCATGAGGTATTGCAGCAGACTTCTCCGCAACTTGCCTATGACCCCCGATTCCGCTTTGCTCTATCTCGACCTTCCCTCCACTGTTTTAATGGCTGAAGCAGTCCAACCTCTAACCGATGCTGCCAAGCAGTTCCTTGCCTCCCGCTACAAGGATATTACCAAGTCAGTCCAAGACTCTAATCGAATCTTGTAAAAATTCTTGTATTCATGCGTTACCATTCTTTGTACAGGTATCAAGAAGAGGTTATGGCCTTGCCCTTGGCTGGAATCGAGGCGATACTATCGAGCGACGATCTCCAAATTGCTTCTGAGGATGCTGTTTATGATTTCGTGTTGAAATGGGCAAGGGGGAAGTACAGTTCATTGGAAGAGCGTAGAAAGATTCTTGGTTCACGCCTTGCGCTCTGCATCCGCTTCCCATACATGACGTGCCGAAAACTCAAGAAGGTACTAACGTGCAGTGACTTCGAGCACGAGGTCGCATCGAAGCAGGTTCTAGAAGCGCTCTTCTTCAAAGCAGAAGCCCCGCACAGGCAACGCATTCTAGCCGCCGAAGGATCAGTCTCCACGAAGAACCGCCGTTTCATTGAGAGGGCTTACAAATACAGACCCGTGAAAGTCGTGGAGTTCGAGCTCCCTCGTCCGCAGTGTGTAGTGTACCTGGACTTGAAGCGGGAGGAGTGCGCGGGACTGTTCCCTTCGGGGAGAGTCTATTCTCAAGCTTTTCATTTAGGAGGTCAGGGCTTCTTCCTCTCGGCGCACTGCAACATGGACCAGCAAAGCTCTTTCCACTGCTTCGGGCTGTTCCTTGGGATGCAAGAGAAAGGTGCTGTGAGTTTCGGTGTGGACTATGAGTTCGCAGCTAGGCAGAAACCTTCGCAGGATTACTCGAGCAAATACAAAGGGACCTACACATTCACTGGTGGGAAAGCGGTTGGTTATAGAAACCTTTTTGCGATTCCTTGGACTTCGTTTATCGCTGAGGATAGTCAGTACTTCATCAATGGCGTTCTCCATCTCCGAGCTGAGCTCACCATTAACAGACCTTAACTGATCCAGCTTCCCTCTCCTCTTTTTGTTTGTCTTATCTCTCCATATATAAGTTCACGTTATCTCTTTGACGTAGCAGCTCTAAGTTTCTCTAACCATGAGTCCCTACGGAGAAAGTAAAGTTTTAAAAGTGAGCACTCTGTAAATTTGAATGAACGTATGGTACTATTTTTTGGGCCGTGAAAATGTAAATAAAGCTAGGCCTTAAAACGTATGAGTTTCTTTCTTTATATGTTTATCAAACATTAGTTGACTGAATCGGACTCTCTTCTACAAATTAATCAGATGACCTCACGTACAAAGACCATAGGAACGGTTAAGCTCTAGGAATTGAATCTAACAGCTTTGACAGGCCATCTGCAGGTGTGTTAGCATAAATGACTAAAACCAAAAAAAGAAAACATAAAAATATCTCAATACATACTTTATGTGAAAGTGTTTACCTCCTCCTCCTTACATGTGGAATCCTCAGGTATTATTATTATTAGTCAAAACAAAGACTCAATGCAAATATATTTGGAAGAGAACTCACTATTGGTGTTTTATTTTGCTCTTTAGTCTTTTTAGCATATGATGTCACCATATGGAACACCCTGCAGTTTACTTACCCTCATGGAGGAGGGGTTTACGCTCATGCCGGAATCCCCATGGTAAATAAATATCTCAAACAATCTCAAAGGTGACCTTTTATTTTTGAAAATTAAGTGGCTGACTTTATTGTTTATTAACAGGGATCACAACCTCAAGTTCAAAAGGGTCCACCTCTAACAACTGTAATTAAGCATGATAGCTAGTTTTCATTTTTCATCGTGTATTGTTTAATGGTTTTGCTCACTATAGAGTCCTTGTAAATGGCAGCCGGATGACGCCTTTGAACATGGACACTCCTACTAAATCTACAGGGAGCACAGAGAATGGACTGATGAAGAAGCTGAAAGAATTTGATGAGCTCGCAATGTCTCTGGGAAATGGTGATCCTCCTGAAAATGAACGTAAAACGCTCACGGAACAGCTCAGAAACAGATGGTTCAACTGATGGAAGTGATGGGAATACAACTGGGGTGATAATGTCTCTTGTAGTTGTAGTCCCCTTTTGTTTTCATTTGCATTGTGAAAAACCAAAACCTCAAATGGGTCCTAGGCTTCAGGTACCCAATGTGACACTTATTCTCTCTCTCTCTCTCTCTCTCTCTCATGTATCTTATGTTATATTTTTCTCTCATAAACATTTATATTGTTTATCCAGAACGAGAGAGAACTGAAACGGGAGCGAAGGAAACAGTCGAATAGAGAATCTGCTAGAAGATCAAGATTAAGAAAACAGGTTTGGTCATAGAAGAAAAAAAAAGAAAGTGAAGCTCTTTTTTCTTGGTTTGAATCTCACTTAAACATTTTAAAAAGGCTCTGATGAATCTTTCGTTTTCCTTCTGTTTTAAAAGGCTGAGACTGAAGAACTCGGTAGGAAAGTTGAAGCCTTGACGGCAGAGAACATGGTGTTAAGATCTGAACTAAACCAACGTAATGAGAAATCTGATAAACTACGAGGAGCAAATGCAACCTTGCTGGTAAGTTAGCATTTGAATAACCAATGGTTCTTGTCACTGCAAGAACCATATCCTTGAAAATGTTTCTTTTTTTTTCTTTTGGGTTGCAGAATAAACTGAAAAGTTCGGAACCAGAGAAGAGTGTGTCCGGTAATAAGAACTCAGGAACTGGAGACAATGAGTCTAACTCTACTAGCAAACTGCATCAACTGCTTGATACAAAGCCTCGAGCCGATGCTGTAGCAGTAGCAGCAGGCTGACGAATGTTCTATCATTAACACTTTTTTAGGATCGGTTTCTACTTAATTTGTCAACATTAACAAAGAAAACAAGTGTTGCTAATTTCCAGAAAACTTGGTAGGTAGTATAGAAGAGAGGGAGATTTGATCTCTTTTAGTTTTCTGTGAGTGAGGGAGAAACTTTAGTGTATTTTTGCACAAAATTTTAGTAATGCCTCTGTTTATCTGCTTCACATTGTTAAGGTACTGGTTGCAGTTTTTATAGTAAAACCACTTATTGTAAGCCAAGCTTTCTCGTAAAATGTAGCTTCAAATTGTCCATCAGGATGATCAGTAGTAGTTACAGGTTATGCGAGACTAGAAAACAAGATAAACACATATGACCAGTTGATTTTGGAAATTGAATTCTGAATTTCATGAAGTATATAATCATACATAGATGGTTGAGAAGTGGAGACATGGCAACAGAGTTTACTGGAACCTTTGTAATGTAAACTCTTAATAAGAGTCAATGTTCTCATGTCCCACATCTGTAACAAAAAACTCTTATAAAAAAAAATTCTCTATACACTAATATAAAATGTAGAAGCAGAACTCTCAAACAAAAGATACAACTACAAGAGAAAGAAAAGGAACACATAACATGCCTTTTCAGTTTCGTCAAGTAAACTTGTAATGAAATGAGAATCAACAGCTACTTTAAAGCGATCGATGTAATGGTCTTTCTTGAGATCCACTTCCTCACAGCCTCTTGTAGTATTTTTCTGACTCTATTATAAATCATTAAGTTTTAAACTTTTTTCCTAAGTAACTGTGTATGTTCAGTGATTCTAATTAACTCAAAGATTTTCCATATAAATATTACTATTATCAAATCTAATCCAACCTAATATATTCACCACTGTTCATGTTATCATGTATAACAGGTGAATCTGAAAAGAACAAAAAGGGAACGGTAAAATGTTGGAAGAAGAGTAAAAGAGGGACCAAAGCGTAAAAAAAACGGCGCGCGAGAGTTTCGGCTTCAAACGAATTCTCATCCTCACATCTCACGACAACACAGAACACAAAGTCTCTCTCTCTTCCAAAAAAACTCGAAATCTTTTAGAAACCAAGTTTTGATCTCCCCAATCATCATCATCATCACCTCTCTCTTTCTTTCTCCATTTCAAGATTTCTCCTCAGGTTATTAAAACAACCGTCTCTCTTATTCATCAAAATAGCTTTTGATTAGGTTTCAGGAGAACGTCGAAGAGAGGTGAATCAATCAATCAACAAAATGGCAGATAAACCGGTTCTTCAAAAACCACCAGGTTACAGAGATTCAAACATGGCCACTCCTTCTCCTCCTCCACCTCCCCGACAACAACAACAACAACAACAACCACCACCCATGAGAAAAACCGCCGGAGCGCCTTCTTCTTTCCGACCAAAGCGTAAACGCGGAAGCTGTTGTCGTACATGTATTACGATTCAGAGTTTGAGAGAGAAAGGAGAAGAGAAGAGAGAAGAAGTTTGTTAGAGAAGAAGATATTCTCATTAGACTCAACGGTCAACTGTACAAACTATATATATACAATCGATATTACTAAACCATAATAAACCAATTCTTAATAAATTAGTAAACCGGCGAAAGGAAACCGGTTTAGCTCCAATAGTCCCCCTCAAGATGAGCTATGTATGTCAATCAAGCTCATCTTGGACATAAGATGCCGAAATTGATGAGGAAACAATGGTTTAGTAAGTATGTCTGCTACTTGGTCCACTGTCCGAACATGTAGTGTTCGAAGAAGACCTTTATCGAGCTTCTCACGAACCGTATGACAATCGAGCTCTATATGCTTCGTGCGTTCGTGGAAGACTGGATTAATAGCAATGTAGAGTGCAGCTGTACTGTCAGAGTAGAGCACTGGAGTTGGGAGATGATTAATGCGCAAGTCACGAAGTAACTGACATAACCACATCATCTCACAAGTCGCTAACGCCAATGCTCTGTATTCAGCCTCTGCAGAAGACCGTGAGACAGTTGGTTGCTTCTTAGACCGCCACGAGATCAAAGAAGAACCAATGAACATAGTAAAACCAGTAGTAGAACGTCGACTATCTTGACAAGAAGCCCAATCTGCATCCGCAAATCCTTTGAGAGTAAGATCAGCCTCAGCAGAATAAAAGAGACCACGACCAACAGTTCCATGTATATATTCAAGAACTTTATATACAGCATGAAGGTGAGGAAGCCGTGGAGCTGATGAGTACTGACAGAGTTTGTTTACCGCAAAGGTAATATCAGGGCGAGTGATAGTAAGATACATCAGACGTCCTACAAGTCTACGGTACCGTTCCGGTGTATCAAGAAGCTCCCCCTCTGTTTTGGAAAGCTTCAAATTCGGTACCATAGGAACAGAAGAAGTCCGGCAATTCAACATACCTTCAGATGTCAAAAGATCCAATGCGTACTTTCGTTGACATAAAGAAATCCCGTCAGACTTTCGAGCAATCTCTAATCCCAAGAAATATTTCAAAACTCCAAGATCACGCAATTTGAAACACTTCTTGAGATCATTTGTCAAACGTAATGCTTCATCTGTGCTTGTACTAGCAATGATAATATCGTCGACATATACTAGCACAACCACAAACTCATCATGAAAACTCTTGACAAACAATGTATGATCTCCATGACACTTCTGAAATCCCATCATAAGCAACGATTCAGAGAACTTCCTGAACCACTGTCTAGAAGCTTGTTTCAAACCGTATATAGAGCGTCGAAGTCGCAAAGCTGCATCTTGAGGGATAGTGTCCCCCTGTCTAGTTAGTCTATCTGCATATCCCTCAGGGAACTTCATGTATATTTCTTCTTCAAGTTCACCGTTGAGAAATGCATTAGAGATATCAAGTTGATGCAAAATCCATCTCTTAGAAGCAGAGATTTTGAGCAATAACTTGATAGTGACCATCTTGGCGACAGGAGAAAATGTCTCATTGAAATCCAATCCCTCCTTCTGTGTATATCCCTTTGCGACAAGTCTCACTTTCCTTCTGTCAAGTGTTCCATTAGCGTTAAACTTCAGAGAATAAAGAAGCTTACACCCTACTGCCTTCTTTCCTTTTGGTAAACTTGTAACATCCCATGTATGAGTAGATTCCATAGCACCAAATTCAAGATCAACCGCGTCACACCATTCTTTGTCTTTCTGAGCCTCAGCATAAGAAGTAGGAACGGGTATTTTAGTGATGGAATTTATGTAAGCAAGATGAGGTGGAGAAAGTTTGGAAGATAAAAGGGAGTTTGAAGCAGAGTGTGTGTTATTTGATGAGAGAGTGTAACAATGATAGTCCTGAAGATGGAGAGGGACTTTCTTAACACGACTTTTAGAAATTTCTGGAGGAGAAGAAGTGGAAGGGGGAATTTCTGGTGGAGAGGGAGTAGGAGTAGGATGAGGAAGAGTAGCGAGAGGCTCAGAAGACGGGTTTACCCATTCTGGAACATGTAGATCATAATTCTTCTTTAGTGGAAACAGATCTTCATGAAACAGAACATTCCGAGAGATATAAATCTTGTTACTCTCCAAATCCATAAGCTTATATCCCTTGACACCAGGAGGATATCCCAAGAATATACAAGCTCTAGAACGAGGAAGAAACTTGTGACGCTTTTTAAGTGACGTTGATCCATAACACAAACAACCAAAAGTCTTGAGTTGAGAGTAATCAGGAGACGTACCAGTGAGGACCTCAAAGGGAGTTTTATTGTGGAGAAGCTTTGCAGGAGTTCTGTTTATTAGAAAGACTGCTGTAAGCACACAATCTCCCCAAAAGGATAGTGGAACATGAGACTGGAACATTAAAGCCCGAGCAACATTCAGTATATGCTGGTGCTTTCGTTCGACTACCGAGTTCTGTTCGGGAGTTTCAGGACAAGAGTTATATGCAGTGATGCCTTGAGCCTGATAGAACTTGGTAAACAACAGCTCTTTTGCATTATCTGATCGTACTGACTTTACTCTGACTCCATACTTAGTCTCAACTTGTTTGACGAAAGCAGGGAAGACTTGTATGACTTCATCTTTAGTACGTAACAGATAGATCCAAGTAGCTCTGGAATGGTCATCCACAATCGTTAAGAAATATCGATATCCTTCAATTGTCTCAACAGAAAATGGACCCCAAATGTCTATATGTAAAAGCTCAAAATTGTCGTTACAAATATTGTTATGAGATATGTAAGACAACTTCTTTTGCTTTGAGAGATGACATGTATGACAAAAAGATTTGCCTTTATTCTTCAATCTTGAAGTTCCTAGAGCACCAGAGATTTCATCAAGCTTCTTGTAAGACGGGTGACCAAGCCTCGCATGCCAAGTACCAATATCAACCACTGCAAGAACTGAAGTAGGTGATGCTTGAGTATCTAAGACATAGAGGTTCCCCAATCTTTTACCCTGACCAATCGTCAACGCCTTGGTAGGATCCTGAATCGTGCAAGAAGAGAGATCAAATGTCACAGAAGAACCAATATCATCAGTTAATGAACTTATACTGAGAAGATTCAATCTGAACTCGGGAATGAAGAGCACATTATGGAGTAAAATGTGTTCATTCAATCTGATAGTTCCCACAGCACTAACTTTTATAGTAGAGCCAGTAGGTAGATTAACTGAGCTTGTAAGAGCAGAGTTCAGAGATAGGAATATAGTTCGATCATGGGCAACATGGTGTGTAGCACCTGAATCAATCACCCATGTCTGACTAGAAAGACGATGTTGGGATACCATAAGTATACCAACAAAGTTGTAAGTCGCAGGAGAAAAGAAAATACCAGAAGCAGATTCAACAGCGTCGGTTTGAAGAGAACCTGAGGGAGCCTGTAGCTGAGAGCTGAACAAGGCAATGAACTGTTGAATCTGATCTTTACTGAGACTTCCAATCATATTCTCAACCGTAGAGGAAGGGGCCGAGGGAGCAGGTGGATGAGAAACCTGAGCAGCAACCTTGGCAGAGGAACCACCTTTCTCAGCTTGCTTGTACTTAGAGACGAATCCAGGTGGAAAACCATGCTTCTTATAGCAACGTTCAGCAATGTGACCAACTCGTTTGCAGAAGGAACAAATAGGGCGACCTTTGTTTGGGCCATTCTGCACATATGAGATGGATTGATCCATCAAAGGAGAGGAGTTATCAGAGACTTGAAATGTTGCTTGAGCAGGAGCAATAGCAGAGAACCCTCTTTGGCTGTCATCTTGATCAAGGATGTTGTAGATTTCAGCCAAAGATGGTAAAGCTTTCTTCATGATAATTTGGCGTCGAATGATTGCATAAGATTCATTGAGACCTGCCAAAAATTTCACAATCTTGGCACGCTCAGCCTTAAGTTGTATCTTCACAGCATTTCCACAAACACAAGGATGATCTGGTTCATCAGTACTCTCCAGATTATCCCATAATGTCTTCAGCTTCGTATAGTACTCCGAGAGAGACATAGATCCTTGACGAAGATCTTGTATCTCTTGCGTCAAGTTGAATGTTCTCGGCAGATTAGTCATGTGAAAACGGCCTTGAAGATCCTTCCATATATCTGTAGCATCATTCAAACGCAATATACTACGATAGATTTGTTGAGAAACCGAGTTGAGAATCCACGATTTAACCATACTGTTACATCGTGACCATAGGCGAAACGAAGGATCCGAGATCTCAGGTCGAGTTAATGAACCATCGATGAATCCTATTTTGTTCTTCGCATCTAAGGCAATACGCATAGCAGCATTCCAATCATCATAGTTAGATTCATCTAAGCGAATAGATACGAGTTGTAAACCAGGATGATCGGAGTTGTGCATATACAGAGGAGATTGAGTCGGATCAGTCGAGATCGGTACAGATATCGGTGGAGAAGCTCCGATCGGTGGAGTAGGCAGGATCGGAGGAGGAGATTCGACATCTGTATCGGCGCGAGAGGAGATCCGAGTTGGATTGCGAGCTGAGCTAGTAGTAGCTCTCGTTCGAATCGTTCGTCGAGGGATTTTCTTCACTGAAACCATCGGAGATGATGATCTACAGCAAAGATGATCGGAGATGATCGGAGAATCAGTCGGAAGATGAGCGCGATGGCTCTGATACCATATTACGATTCAGAGTTTGAGAGAGAAAGGAGAAGAGAAGAGAGAAGAAGTTTGTTAGAGAAGAAGATATTCTCATTAGACTCAACGGTCAACTGTACAAACTATATATATACAATCGATATTACTAAACCATAATAAACCAATTCTTAATAAATTAGTAAACCGGCGAAAGGAAACCGGTTTAGCTCCAATAACATGCTGCTGCTGCCTCTGCATTACTCTCGTCCTCCTCACCTTCCTCCTCTTAGTCGCGACCGCCGTCTTCTACCTCTGGTTCGATCCGAAGCTCCCGACTTTCAGCCTCGCCTCTTTCCGCCTCGACGGGTTCAAACTCACCCCCGACCCCGACGGCGCGTCTCTCTCCGCCACCGCCGTGGCGCGCGTGGAGATGAGGAACCCCAACACCAAACTCGTTTTTTACTACGGGAACACCGCAGTGGAGATGAGCGTCGGCAGCGGAAACGACGAGACGGGGATGGGAGAGACGACGGTTAGCGGGTTCCGACAAGGTCCGAAGAACTCGACGAGCGTGAAAGTGGAGACGTCGGTGAAGAACCAGCTCTTGGACATGGGATTGGCTAAGAGACTCTCGGCGAAGTTTCAGAGCAAAGATTTGGTGATGAACGTTGTGGCCAGGACGAAAGTTGGATTAGGTGTCGGAGGGATTAAGATCGGAATGCTCGCCGTTAATTTGAGATGCGGCGGCGTTAGCCTGAACAAGCTTGATACTGATTCACCTAAATGCATCCTCAATACACTCAAATGGTAAGATTAACAACAATCTAGATTGTTTATATTTTGTTGTGTTAGTTTAAATCCAAAGTTTGGGACTTTATGTGTTTAATATTGCAGGGTGAATCTACAGTAATGAGGAAGAAAGAATTCAAAAATGGTGGCGATCTAAAACCACTTCTCAAAAAAAAAAAAAATGGTGGCGATCTAACATTCGTATGGATATATGTAACTCTATATGTAACGATACTGTAGATAAATATATACTTTACTATATTCTATTTTTCGTGTTATATAGATATATAACTTTTTGGGTATTTGACTACATTGAGATGGCGCATATAGAGAGTGATTGGTTATATTTTTCGTGTGTGATAGATTTTTTGGTGTAATATTTTGTTGTGAGTTTTGGAGGAAAACATGATGTAATTGTAACGTGACGATTATTTTTTTTAAATGACAATGACTTGGTTACAAAGCATAAGGTTATAGATAGTAAGCATGTTCTCCAAGCATCCACCTTTGGTAGGGCTGGGAAAAAAAAACATGAATTAGAAGAACCGAATCGAATCTGATCTTAAAAAAAAGTACTGAATTCAAATCGACATTGACTAAATATTTGAACGGATTCAAAATTTTGGTAAATCAAATCCGACCCGAACCTAAGTATTATGGGTACCCGAGTATATCCACAATAAATTTGTATATCATAATATATTAATTATTTTAGATATAATTTAAGAACATCCAAAATATACAAGATACATTTAAGTTCTCTAAAATACTTAAAAATATATTTAAATAGTTAAAAGTAAATGTCTAAAATAGCTAAAGTATACTCAAAACATCCAAAATACTTAAAATATCTAGCTAAAGTATATTCAAAATACCAAAAATACTTAAAATATTTATTGATTTTCTTTCTAAATATTCAAAACCAAACCAATTTAAATCTTAAGTTTAGATTTTTGACATATGTTATTCAAATTTATATGTAACGTATTATTTTTTTCATAGATTTTGAGAAATTTAAAGTATATAATGAATATTAAATTTTTAAAAAGTAATTTAAATTGATTATCCAAACTTGAATCAAATCCGTAAAGATCTGAACCGAACCTGAATCAAAATTTAGAAATGCCGAATAAGACTGAAATATTTGACCCTGAAACCCGAATAAATCCGAATCGAACCCGAATAAGTACCCAAATGGGTACCCGAACGTTGCCCCTACACCTTGGTATATTTATCTCAGCGCTTGGCGTAAAGAAAGATCAAATTCAGAAACACTTGGCAGTCTCATTTGTTTACAACCGATAAAACATGGCAATAAACTCGTCAATTACATCATTATATAATATTTAGTTTTACAATATATATGATAATAAAATGCAATATATGTGATATTGATAAACAACTTTACGGATAACAGTTTTACGATGGAGCTTTCTCCATGACACCTCAAATCGAGTAACAAATACAACATTTTTATGGATATTCTTTCCGCAATGCAGAACCACATAACAAACAGTTTTTAAACCAGCATTCTGGAATTTCTGATATGCCTTATATTTTATAATTTTTAAGAAATTATATCCTACATCAAATTTCATTTCTAATCTTTAAATATTTCCTATATATTAATTGAGAATCATTTATAAATTGTAACATATAGTTTGTATTAATTATAAAAAAGGCATGCTGATGTGTCAGTTAATTAGGTTGTCAATTTAATTTATGTGGCATTTTAAGAATCGATTGGATCATTTGTCCAAAGTCAATTGAATAATTCGCTAGGGAAATTATGTTCGTTAACATATACGACCATCATATATTATAATATTCACAATAATCTGTTAATTTATAATATTATGAATCGAATGTTAGATTGATGAATTTAACGCTTTTTTTTCCGGTGACCAAATTAAGTCTCTTCCTCTTTCACATATCTGTGTTTTCTTTTTTTTTTTAATTATGTTTTATCTATCTTTTTCCTCATCAAACGATTGATTCTCCATTTTCTCATCGATTTAACTTTCTAATTTTTTTTGTGTTGTTTAGATTCATAAATACAGAAAAATCCCTCATATCCTCTTCTCCGGTGGTGCAAGCTTGAACCTGTATTTTCTTCACTGGTCTCAACACGTTCCCCAGCTCAAGCTTGCCACCTCTGCTCAAGTCGGAAAGCTCACCTCATCTCAAGCTCCAGAAATTCACGAGATGTCACCCCCTCTGAAGCTTCGGAAGCTCGCCTACTCACCTAATGGTTAGTTACATGAAGGATGTTGCCAAACCATGACAGCGAAGAGACAATGGGCGTGGTAGAGAAGATTGTCTTTTTTATTATATTTAGTCTTTTAAAAAATAGTTTAGTTTAGTAAACCAATTAACTAGTTAACCGATTTCAATTTATAAAACAATTTTAATTAGTAAAGAAATGATTTTGCAGACTGATTTTAATTTTGCATTTCTTAAATATTTTATTTATATTTTGCATTTTTAATTTTTATAAGCTATATTCTCTAGAGTTTAAATACATAATTGACTACATTTGAGTGGATGGTACATCATGTTCGAAAATCATACGAGATTACAATTATATAAACTCTATTCTCTATAATAGTTGATAATAGTTGATACTATACACACCGACAGAATGGAGAATTTATGAATCTAATATAAATTAATCAAACATTTTGTTTGATGATGATTAATAAACAAGGTGAATAATACAAATTTATAGTTGGACATCTGGCAGTGGCCCTCTCGAATTTTGTTCTAGGGTTCTTCGGTTATCAACTTTTGTTTTTTTCTAAAATTTCACCTACCCCGTATAGAAATGATGAACAAATCAACAGAGGATCAAATAAAATTAAAATTTATGTATATGTTGGGATAACAATATACATTGTGTCCATTTACTAACCGAGTTACCGAGCAGTAAACCAGAATGAATATCAAGTGATTTTTATTATTAGGTTCAACACATAACCATAGTGAAGGGGAATCTTTAGATAAGAAAATTTATTGTAACTCTGTGTTGAAGACAAATATATGCTTAGAACAATCACGTTGACAAAAAAAAATGCTTAGAACAAATAGACAAAGACTTATCTATCAAGTAAGTATGTATGAAACATACTTGCTACAAGAATCCTCTTATATCATATACAAAAAATATGAAAATATTTGAAAACTATTCGGGTAGAATACATCAGTAATAGCAAGTTACAGAATTTTTTTCTAGGGATTAATCTGTTTTAAGAGTATTCAGTTTATTTGATCCATAAAAAGTCTGATAATCAGATCTAATTAATTCTGTATGGTATTAAATGACCCATAAAGAATCACAATTACAATTATTGTGTAAATTATAAGCCTAACCCAATTTATAATTTTCTTTTTTAATATTTTCATTTTTCACCTTATATAAAAATTTTTAATGCTAAAAAAAAATTAAAAATTTTAAGCTCAAAGCAATAACGATAAGTCCATCATAATTCAAAATAGGTTTTGGTCTACAATTACAATTAAAAATGGTCCTGGCCCAATATATAGATGATTATTGAAAGAAAAACATAATTGTGTAGATGAAAAATCCGATCAAATATAATATTTAATTTTTCAATACTATAAATTTTTAATTTTAATTATGTAAGCTCTTCATGCGGTGCTGGTCTGGATGATTATATAAAGAAAATATAATTGTATGTATAAAACAAATCCGATCAGATATAAATATTTAATCTGTTAATATCAATATATTTTTAATTGTAATTATATAAACTCATCATGCACAATGTGCATCTTATCCTAGTTGACTATTAAATCAGGATTTTTGGTTAAACTAATGATTTAAATAGTTTGAATAAGTTGCACGGAAGCTTCTTCGGATGTCTGCTTCCAGCTTTAGAATCGGAATCAGAATCGGAACTTTGTGGAGCCTTATGGAATTTCGCTTCCAAAATGCTTTTAAAATAGACTCTTTAAAAATATGTTAGAAGCTTACGATTCTGTTTTGGAATCACGCTTCTGTTTAAAAAAAAACACAATGTCATAAATGATTAAAGAAACAAAATCATAGTTTTTAATTTATATAAAACCAAAATTTTATAGTAATAAAACAAAGGGAATAGAAATAAAAATATTTAAACTAATACTATAAATTATCTTTATGCATTGAGACTTTTATTAAAGATATAACATATATTCAAATAGATTTTGTCAATTTTTAAAAAATATTAAAAATAATTAATATAATAATTTCTTTTAAAAGTAATTTATGTGTATTTTCACAGTTTTAACATGAAACCATTTCAAAACTATTATAAATTAATAAATGCTTTATTTTAAATGTAAGTCATGTAATTTTTAGTCCTAAACTTTATAAATTTTCTTTTATATATATATATATATATATATGTAATATTGATATATGCTTCCAACACAGACTCGCTTCCTAATTTTTTAAAAAATCTCGCTTCTGCATTTTCATACGCTTCCGCTTCCATATACCCGTTTCCGTCTCCATGTAACATTGGTTTGGAGAACAACAATGGGCTCGTGGAGTATTTAGGTTGATATTCTTAAATGGAAATATAATAACAGAATGGTTGCGGAATGTTGGTTCAATGGTTTTTTTGACGAAAATTTGGTTCAATGAGTTGATTAAGAGTTTATTAATGCATTTATATCAAAATGTCTAGGCTTCGAGGTCTGGAAAATAAAAAATAGTGCACTCTGTAAAATAATTTGGTGAAAACTTAAACAAGAGTGATTATGCTATCAGGTTCACAATCGTCGTCCCTAAAAAAAACATTATGTTAGCTAATTTTCAATAAGTAGTTTCTGTTTAAACTTAAGTTGCTGTTGAGATTACTATATTTATCTTTCAACAACTAATAGTTAACCGTTGACTATAACAACACAACAAAAAGTAAAAAAGAAAAGTTAATTAAATAATTCACACAACAAGAATAACAAAAAACACAAATAGTCGGCTTAAGAAGATTTCAGCATTAGGAGAAGAGGTTCTGAAGAAAAAGCCACAATGTCATTCCCTCAATATGTTTTTCCGCATGTGTCATTAGAGACTGAGCTGTATAGTTCCAGTTCCATTCAAGAGTGTCAGGACAGAATTAAAAACCGATAAATTAGAAGCGATCGGGTACATCATATGTTCTATATAATTTGGGATGTACTATGATCGTTATCTATAGTACATTTACAGATTGCAGTTTTGCAACACCAATTATCACTATACAGAAATTTAAACGACAAACTAGGATTGAACTAGTGGGAGAATGAGGATTAGCAAAAAGTGTCGGTGGCCATACCAAAAAAAAAAATGAAACGAAGAAAGCCAAACGAAAGTCTATTAGAATTGTTCTTTTTTTGGGTAAAATGTTAAGCTATTAGCAATGTTCTTTCGAGATAGTTTGGATGATTTAAATTGAATTGAATTTATTTTTCATGTTTAGAAAATGTTAAAAACAAAACTAATTAGATATAAGACATATCCAAACACACTATTGGTGCAGTGGTGCATATATATAATAAAAGAAAAAAATATTCAAAGAAGTATTATGTGCAAAACCTTAAACACCAAATAAACTGAAATATAGGGAGGATCATGCTTCAACTAGTATTGTGCAACTTCCTTGTTATCGCTTTGTCTACAAGGTTGGCCCTTAGGCTAAGATAGTCAAATTTCTCTTTTGTCTCTCCATTCTCTCTATTAATAGGCTAATGCACACCACATACTACATAGTTTATTATAGATTACAGTAGCGTTCCACTAAAAACGATTATTTTTAATTATATTTCACCTGAAGCTGTTATATAAACAACTACTCTGATTCATCATAGATTTGGTTATGGCCCCCAATTTTATTATAACAACTTAGTAAAGAAGATGCTTGTAAGTCGATATTAAAATATACATAATGACCCGACTTGGTCAAAACTTCAGTAAAATATAGAAAGAACTACAAAGCTAAATATCAGATAATATTTTTTTGTTAAGATACGAAAACGTATCTATAAAAAAATAATGGAAAAAATTACAAACGTTAAGTGCTATAATCTATGAAACATTATCATTTGAAGAAAAAAATGAATCTATGTATTTTTCCTTTTTCTTTTCCAGTGTTAAAGCTGAAAATGATTACAAATAAGGAAAAGAACTATAAGGGGTGCAATCACTTGTTTTTTTTTTTTTTTGCCAAATGCAATCACTTGTTCTCCAAGCAAATAGATCATAATTTCCCTATGTTAAAATAAACACAGTGGACATTCGCATTAAGATGATATCACATTTATAACAACGTTCTTTCCCAAAGTTTTTTAATAACATTCCAAAAAATCATTAACATAAAATTCATAATGATCATTTTGGGTCAAAAGCAGTGAGTGACAGACAGCACTGTGACCAAACTCATGTGCCAGAAGGCCCATGTCTTCTCACACGCACTTGAGGTATACGAACACACACATAAATCTGGGATAGCTTGCTTGTAGACCAAGCTATGGAGCATTTATAGGAATTATACCCACATGTTTGATAGTGTGAGTTTCTTAATTAGAGAAGCGGCTAGTCAGTCGTTTCAAGCGCCACTAATCTATTTTTTAATTACTATCCATTTTTAAAAGAAAACATAATTATGGCGTGCCTCTATTGAAAAATGATAGTATATTTGAAGATAGGAAATTTCCAAAAATCCACGTTTGAAAATCGTTGAAAATCTTTGTGAAAAGAAAATACGAAAAAGCAAAAAACAAACAACAATAAAAATGGAAAAAGCAGTTAATGGGGCGTGACTATATGTAAGATGGATGTTGACTCTCGTTTCTTTTCTTCCTTCATCCAAAAAAAAATTAGTCTCTCCCTCTGTTTTATCTTAGCTTGTTCGTATTCTTCTCTGGTAGAAATGAGAAGCCGAGAGAGAAAGGTTAAGTACACGGTTCACCGGAAAACCACCCCCTTCAACGGTTTACCGAAGGTTGTAAGAATCACAGTGACTGACCCATTTGCAACTGACTCCTCCAGCGACGAGGAAAACGATAAGTTTGTAGCTCCGACGACTAGTGTCAAACGTTACGTGGAAGAAGTTAGGTTCGAAGGAGCTGCGAAACGCGAAAAAACGGTTAGAAAAGCGACGAACAAGGCGGCTGCGAAGGGTGATGATGGAACGGTAAAGCCTGTCAAGTACAGAGGAGTGAGGCAACGACCGTGGGGTAAATACGCTGCGGAGATTCGCGATCCCTCCACGCGTACTCGACTCTGTCTTGGAACGTTTGCAACCGCGGAGGAAGCTGCTATTGGATACGACAGAGCCGCGATTCGACTCAAAGGACCTAAGGCGCTGACGAACTTTCTGACTCCTCCGGTGATCGACCTTGAAACGGTCTCTGGTTGCGAGTCGGCGAGGGAGTCTCGGTCCAACAGCATATGTTCTCCTACTTCTGTTCTCCGGTTTGATCGCAACGAAGAGACAGAGTACAGAACAGAGGAGCCTGTCAAGCTCTCATTGGCCGAGTCAAAGGACGCCGCGAGTTCTTCCTTGTCGGATCCTCTTTTCTTGTCTGATCTGTTTGGTGTCGGAGATTGTTTATGGGATTCAGAAATTACCACTGACAACTTGTTTATAGACGAAATCCAGACCTTACCGAACATCACCACCAACACAATCTCTAGTGAATATCTGGATAGTTTTCCATTAAGCGTGATCGGGGATTTAAGCTCTTGCTCGTGGGATGTCGATGAGTTTTTCAAAGATCAATGGTTGGATTGAGTGAGATATCTTTTCAGGATTTTATTTTTTATATTTTTTTCGAGTGATGAGTTTTTGGATGATAACGAGTGATGTTTGGTCGTCAATTTTCATTTTCCCGGTAGACCAACTTGGACGGCTCCCATCTGCTGGAAAGTAATGTAAACGGATTCTATATCCTTATTGAATTTTTTTTTTTGTATTTGCGAGTAAATCTATACTATTAAAGTAGAAGCATATTTGTATTTTTACTTTTTTTACTCTTACTAAGGAGTCTTTCTTTCGTATTCATTTAGGGTATTGTGGACATTCTGTGCCGGTTTCCTAATTCAATTTCGGTATGTGATTATTTCCATGTTTGATACTGCATTATTTTAGTATTTTTCTAACCGGTCATGTTTGAAACTGCGTCGTTTTTTAAACTATTTAATGGTTTGGTTCTAAACCGCTTTTTCCTAAATCTATTCTTTACTATTGATTAATTTCTGATTTGAAATGATAATATGGTTGAATATTACCGAAAAGAACTAAAGTTTTCGGTGAAGTCGTTTGGTTCCGTTATGAGTTTGGTTAATCTGGTAAGTTATTTAAATTCAATAATAGCATGCCGATTATTTTTTAAGATTTTAGTTAATTCTAAAATTACTAATTTTGACAACAATCATTATCATTTAAAACAATTTTGAAAAATATAAATATATTTTAAACAAATTTCCAACTTATGATCACCGAATTTGTCTTATCATTAAAAAAATCACAATATTAAAAATATCGGGTTACCAACCGGTAATCCGTTCAACGGCAGGTCCGAGTTGGGTTTCAAAACACCGATCAAAACTATAAAACTGTTATATTGATTTATATTTAAAATATCTAATTAAAAATTAAAAACCTAAAAATACATTTACAATATAGTTTTAACCGAAAATAAACTCGCATATAAAATACATATATGAAACGGGTTATATAAATGCATATACAAGACGGATTATATAAATGTGATTATATAAAGTTTTCAACAAAAATAAATCTGCGCTTTGAAAGTGCGGGTCAAAATCTAGTATAGTATTAGACGTTAAGATGTGGAAGCATTTATTGAATTGGGAAGATTTTGGAAAGGTTTTGTATAGTTTTGAATTTTCTGTGTGTTTGTCACTATGCAAGAAAGCAGTATATACTATATAGACCGTATTGAGTATATTTATTTAATTAATGCAAACCTTTGTCTTTTGTTCATTCGCATGAATCTCACAAGTGGGGTTTGTGTGACATGACACATTTTCATACATAAAAGACATCAAATCAAAATCGTCTCTTAGCAATAAATAAGAGAAACAAAATTTACAATAATAATATGTTATTTTAGTATTATTAAAATAAAGGAAGAAGCGAGATAACATATCTCTTAATTAAGATGTTTTTAACACATATCTTAGTGACATGTGTCACTATATTATTTAAAGATGTTTAATTTAATAAATAAATTTTATTTTTTTTTAAAAAGTATTTAATTTACATTTAATATCTTTAAGTGTTAAGAACTTTAATTAAAGAAACTACCTATAAATGATAATAATTAAATGTATCTTACTAATGTATCTTAGCTTAATGATAATAATTAAAAAAACATTAAAACCCACTTAAAATACAATTAGTGTATCTACCTGTAAACATGCTCTTAGATCCTAACTATATGAAGAGTTAAAGACTAAACAACTCAATATATAATTTAAACATTCTGTTAGAAGATTTACATATGAATTATGAAGACTAAACAACCATCTTGCTGTGTTAATTTCTTTTTAAATGCATGGGCGTATAGCTTTTTTTGGCACTGGTGTCAGAGCAACTATGCCCATTAATGTGAAGAACCAACTCATAGAATCATATGGAACCCTACAAATTGTCTCCACTTTAACAACCTTCTCAATTTCAATGACAACCAATTACTACACTTTTTTCTTCTTCTTATATTAAATTTTTTTTTTCTGTTTTCTTCTCGAGTGAAATTCTATGTTCACCGCTAAAAAAATAGCCAATAAAAATTCACCAAATTCTATTCTACTTATGAAAAAAAAATATTAATTGTCGAAAACCTTTGTCGTTGTTAATGCCATTAGTAAAATCCTAAAGCATAAATTCTAAATCTAAAGCTAATTATAAACTCTAAATCTAGAATTTTAGGGTTAAGGTTTTGTTGGCGTCGTTTAAAATTTAATATTAATGGTTTAAGATTTTCCTGACGACATTAAAAACATCAAAGCTTTTTCGGCAATAAATATTATTTATCTAATTATTATTTTTGTTTCTTACAAAGAAAATATGAATTAGCAAATTTTTATTGCTATTATTTTAGTGTGAACCAAGAGATTTACCTCACGTTTGAAAATGCGTAGTCTTAGCGTGATTTCAGTAAACTGTTTACTTAAGGGAATGAACAGAAGAAAAGCTCTAAATTTTTTGTTAGATGTATATATGTAAATAGCCAATTTGATCTGGACACATATAGCAAAACTAAAGAACACAAAATTTGGTATTTGTCAAACACAGAAAAAAAACGAATGGGAAATATCAGAAACCTTATACCCAACAGTTTGTTTTCTTTTTAAAGTTAGGCTATCAAAGCTTTGACGTTAGCCATTCAAAATTTTCTTTTTAAGTATGATACTGGTTTTTTGTGTGTGCACAGTGCACCTTATGATACTGATATAAACTACCAAAAATGGCCATTTTGTTGTTTCAAAAATTAGAGACCAAATCAGAAGTCATGTTATGTATCAAGTTGATGTATATACTCAAGGAAGTAACCACGCGCCTGTGGTCGGATGTCACAAAGTGTTATGTGGATTTCTAAAAGATCAAAGTTTGAATCTACTGCTTAACTCAGATAAACACGGTGCGTGGCCACCAAAGCTTTTTAATTTTTCTCTCCAGAAAAAGTTTATTTTTATTTTTACTCAAGGAAGTGAAACAGAAAAAAGTGAAAAAAGCAATAGAACAGAGACGTCTTCTCTTTTCCTCGCAGATAAAAACTTAACAATCACAGAATTCACGAGTTTCTCTATGGCTGAAGGGATATACACATTTGAGTTCCAGAGAACCTAGAATTCCATGGCAGTTGTCACCACTTTAACTGCGGTAACCCCACTTTGGGTTAGCTTGGTCCATCTCTCAAGTTAGCTATGGAAGAATCGAAAATGAACCGAGGAGAAAACAAACATTTGCATGAGTGAATACCCAGCATATATCTTTTTTTTTAAACACTCCAACGTATCTCACCTAGCCAATTTCCTTCTCAAATTAATTGTTTCACATTTAAAAGTCTAATGTAAATGCCTAAATGGTGACCACTTGATTGTGTATAGAAGCTTACACATTGATGTTAGTTGATTAAGATTCAGTTCAGCCCATTCATCTCTTCCTTGAACTTAACCATTGTAGCTCATGGCTACGTAACCATGACTTGAACCCTTTAATCATTAAGTTCGTATTAACGATAGCTGTTCTTTTTGCTTCTTTTATGAGCTTCAAGCTGTTGGAGAAGTATGTGAAAGAGTGGATCCTACATGAAAAATATGCATGAGCTGAGCTCAGAGCCTATGTACTCCCCTTGAGCAGCAATATCCATCATAAACTAAGGAATGAATTTTGTCTGGCACATTAATCGTGTTGGGGAAAATTACCGGCCTGATAATGTTTCTCAAGAGGTTAAGATGGAAAATGGACAGCTAATATTTAAGATAGCTTTATATTAAGAAAATGACTTTCTACTAATACTTTGTATTTAGAACTTTTAGAATTTCCTTAGAACTCTTTTCTGAAACTTATTTCTCTATGTTTGTATGCTTTTGCTTGATTCTTGATGATTATTACAAGTGCTAAGCACTCATATTTATATTAGAGAAAGGTAACTGCTAGCTATTTCTAGAAATTCCCTTGATCTTTTTCTACATTTTCTACACATTCTTGGACTTCTTGGGTGAAGGTTTGATTGTGCTTTGATTAATCATGGGGCTAATAAGGAAAACCCATTAAATAGTTTTTTGTCATCAGTAACTAAAAGGTTTTTTTCAAAGACAAATGTCTTTGAGTTTTTTTTTTTTAGCAGTCAGTTCTGGAAGAACGCATTTAAGTGCTACAGAGTAGACTGGATACCACATTATCTGACTCGAGTTTGGAATACCTTCCGACTAATGCTAGAAGGTGAACCGATCATTTGTTACGATCCACCATGTAAACCACTTGTGTCAAAGTTCAAACCCAGATTGGCCAAGTAATGATAATTTTCCTGTAGATACTTACATGATAAGCACAATGAAAGCCAACACATCAAGTAAACTTATTGGGGGAAAACCATACAAAATAAATGCTGTAGAATATTATTAAGATCTTGAATTTAATTGGAATTCGCTTTGTCACATCAAACAGAGTAATAACATGGTTCTCATGCATTTCTCATGATCATTAAATCGTCCATCTTTGAATGAATACAATTGTTTTTCTACCATCATTGTCTTAAAATATATATAAAGAAATCTATATAGATTTTCTAATAACCATATAATGAAAAGCATAGCAGGTGAGAAAAAGAAGTACAATTTATAAAATCACAAATGAAAATAGAAACTCAGTATTGATATTAAAACAAAAACATAATGTAAATCATTATAAATCTAAAAATTACTAGAACTCAAATAGGTAAAAAATGAGGAATTGGATTGCAACTAAGATAAGATAGGTAAAAAATTTTAATTTAAATAGTTTCAGTCATAAATTATTTTATTTTTAATGCTGTAAAATATACATGTATATATACTCAAAAATAACATATGAATTTATATACTGCTTAAAATTTATGCAAAAAAACCCGCCCGGGAAAGGTTCTAGTTAAGAGAAAAGGAAGAAAAGAAGTCTAGTAGTAGTCTCTTAGAGCTAGAAAGTCTCCACAGGCGTCCACGTCATTCCTCCCTATTCCAAAATGCGCCACCTGTCGAGCAGAGACGTCTTCTCTTTTCCTCGCAGATCTTCTTTTTTTTTGTGTCTCAGATAACGATTTGGCTGGGCTTTGTGTTTAGCTATCGGGCCATACTTTGATTTATGTGGCCCGTTTGTATTTAAGGTTACTTGTGGCATCTTCATCCTTCGACGCTGTCGCCTTCCGTCGTCCCGACTGCGTTTTCCTGTAACGTCTTTGATCTTACTTAAAATCAAGCTTTAAGTCCATTATTAAGTTTCAGCTCCTCTCTACCCACTCCGTCTCATTTACTCCGTTTCTCTTAGTATATATATAGGTTCTGATTCTTCTCTCCGATTCCTCTACTTTTTACCCTTTCAAATCTCCTATACTCTCACATAAGCTTTGACATTATGGAGAATCAACAGCTTCACTTCTCCGACTTGAAGGACGGCCGCTCCAAGGAAGTGGTTCATACCAGACTCCTTCGTTAGTGGGAGGCTAGGAACGTCAAGAAAGGGGGTCAGTTCATGGGTGTTGATATGCTGCTTCTTGATGCCAAGGTAGATTATTTTGATCACTTTAGCTTAAGCGACTTAAGATCACATGAAAAGGCTTACAAGGTTATTATTGTCTTTTTCAAAAGTCTACGGCGACTCAGGGTAGACACTTACCGAGGGAAGGCCCTGTTTATGAGCTTAGTGGATTTGCTGTCTCAAGAAGCAACCCAAACTAATGTCTGAGCGACACCCCCCCCCCCCCTCTTTCTGTTCGGTTCACTGACCTAACCAGTTTCGTTGAGTTATCTAACCCTGCCAAACCGATCCCCATGGAGAACTTAAGGTTGAGGAACTACGATCAGCTTATAGTAGTAGCTAACACTAATTCTGTTCTACCCGGTACGTTCCCACTGCCTGAGTAGCTTAGTTCTCAAATTTTTTAATTTCATTCACATAAGCTAATTTCTCACATCAAACCTGTGTCTAACGTTGATATGCTGCATAAAACGAAACTCTTACATTTGATTTCCCGGTTTCTGTATCTGTTTATACAGGTTTGTTGCATTTTACGAACCTGTTTCTACATTTCATTTGTTTGTTTCTGTATATTTTCAGGATGATCTCCTAAGTATTTAATTGATAACTTTTTTTAATTTTCAAACACGTAAGCTTTTCTCTAAGCTTAGTAAATGTTCACAAGCATAGGGGTTGGTTGCTGAGATTTACTACAAGACAATCTCGGTGGATTCTGATTGAAATTAGAATCAAGGGGGAAACAACCTAAATTCTGTTAAGCAACTGAGTCTATAGAAAGCTAAGGAGAGATTATTGTAGAAACAGAGGGAAGATGAAAAGCCAAAAGATAAAGCCATGAAGATGATCACTGAAATGGAATCTATATCAAATGACAGTGATTGTGATATAGGATAAGTTGCTGGCGTGAACTCTTAAAAATCAGTATTAAAAAATAAGCACATGTTTCTTAAAAATCCTAAAGAATATCTCTGACCAGAATAATAACATAAAAATGGTCCATTGTACCATATCTACAACTTGAATAACTATAATCTACAGCTACAAAATATATACATTTACACTAGAATGAGGGAAATTATAAACTTAGAAACTTTTAATGGGGTAAAATTAGTAACAAGAACAAAGTATAATGTTCGAAGCATACTAGCTATTTCGGTACAACTTAAAGGTGGCTTCATGAGTGCTCACACTACAAGAAAACAGCGATATTCTGAGGGACATTCCGAGGGAAAGAAATTTCCTCGGAAATTTCTGACAAAATACCGAGGAAGTGCCGAGGAAACGCGAAACTTGGTTTCCTCGGTATTTCCTCGGATATTACCGACGAAATTCCGAGGAAAGCCGGGTTCGTCGGAAATTTCTTATGGATTTCCGAGGAAAAGACTTTCCTCGGAAAAAACCGACGACCTCCGAGGAAATATTATAGCCGTTAGAGAGCCGTTAGAGAGCCGTTGGGAGATTTTAAATATTCCGAGGAAATTCCGAGGAAGTAGCCGTTAGCGTCGGAATTTCCTCGGAATTTCGTCGGTCTGTCTCCAGGATTTCATCTATAAATACAACCACCCCTCTTCCTATTCATTCACTCCATTTCTTCATCATCCCTCCTACTATCTTTACATACGAATTTGATTGAAAAAAAAATGTCTTCTTCAAATTATCATCGTTCTTGGATCGATCGACCTCATTTGGATCCGAACACGAGATTGCTTACGGAAGAATACCAACGAGGTATAACCGAATTCATGGGGTTAGTTCGCCAACTACCGGAAGCAGAAACAGGTATGTTAAGATGTCCTTGCTCTAATTGTAAAAATAGAAAGATTATTAAAGAGTGGGATGTTTGGACTCATCTTTTATTGAGTGGATTTACACGAAGTTACAAAATTTGGTATCATCATGGGGAAACTGAATATGAACATTGTAGTACTAGCGAACCTCAGCCGGCGGTTAGATTAGAAGAACCAATTAGAACAGATGTAGATTATGGTGTAGGTACTGAGCAGATGGTAAATGATCATTTTAGAAGGGAAGATTTACCCAATGCAGAAGCTAGGAGATTTTATGATATGTTGGATGCTGGAAAGCAACCATTGTACGAAGGTTGCAGAGATGGTCATTCTGCTTTATCATCTGCTACAAGACTGATGGGCATTAAAACAGATTATAACTTGGCTGAAGACTGTGTGGATGCGATTGCTGATTTTGTAAAAGGTATTCTACCTGAGGATAATGTAGCTCCAGGTTCATACTACGAGGTTCAAAAACTCGTAGCTGGTGTTGGTTTATCTTATCAGGTAATAGATGTATGCAGCGATAACTGCATGATTTATTGGAGGGCGGATGACCAGCGGGTTACATGCAAATTTTGTGGGAAGCCTCGTTATAAAGATACGGGTGGAAGAGTTCCAGTTCCATATAAAAGGATGTGGTATTTGCCTTTGACGGAAAGGTTGCAGAGGTTGTATCTTTCTGAACGCACAGCGCAACGAATGAGATGGCATGCGGAGCACTCAACAGATGGTGAGATTAGACATCCTTCAGATGCAAAAGCGTGGAAGCATTTCCAATCAAAGTATCCCGACTTTGCGTATGAGAGAAGAAATGTCTACCTTGGATTATGTACTGATGGTTTCAGCCCGTATGGCAAGAGTGGAAGACAATATTCTCTATGGCCAGTCATTGTTACACCATACAACTTACCCCCAAACTTGTGCTTGCGACGAGAGTTTTTTGTTTCTCTCCATTCTCGTTCCCGGACCAGAGCATCCTAAGAGATCACTTGATGTGTTTCTTCAGCCACTAATATATGAGTTGCAACAACTATGGGCTGAAGGTGCTGAAACATACGATATTTCGTGTAAAGAAATTTCAAATGCGGGCAGTACTAATGTGGACAATAAGTGATTTTCCAGCATATGGTTGTTATCTGGATGGACAACACATGGAAGGCTATCATGTCCATATTGTCAAGATAACACTGATGCTTTCCCAACTAAAACACGGAAGAAAAACGTGTTGGTTTGACTGTCACAGGAGATTCCTACCACCTGATCATCATATCGTAGGAATAGGAATTTGTTTACGAAGAACAAGAGGTGTTTGACAGTCCACCTGCGGAAATTAGTGGGAAATGTTTGGAAGACACAACTAAGAGATTTTGGTGCAGAAAGGACACCAGACATCGGTGGACATGAGCGTTTTCCGGTAGATGCTGTTGGAAACCTACATAACTGGCACAAAAAAAGTATATTTTGGGA
>NW_026616260.1:0-27684 GCF_000801105.2 Raphanus sativus | reverse complement strand
ACCAGGAGTTGAAATAAATCTCATAGGGTTGTGAGTAAGAAGATATCCCCTTTCTATCCAGCTGATTCCAGATTAGCCTGTTCGGACATATGGCCATATCTTCATGATTCTTATCAAACCAGGATGAAACCACGATGTAGAAGCTTATTTGAACCACTAATCAGTGGAGAATAACCGGAAGTTGAATAAATCTCATAAGTGTTGTGAGCAAGAGATATCCCCCTTCTATCCAAAGATTGATTTCCAGACTGCCTGGTTCGGACATATGCCATTATCTTCATGATTCTTATCAAACCAGGATGAACCAACGATCTAAGAAGCTTTATTTGGAACCACTAAATCAGTGGGAGAATAACCAGGAAGTTGAATAAATCTCATAGGAGTTTGAGTAAGAAGATATCCACTTTTATCCAGATGATTCCAGATTAGCCTTTCGGACATATGGCAATATCTTCATGATTCTTATCAAACCAGGATGAACCACGATCTAAGAACTCTTTTTGGAAACCACTAATCAGTGGAGAATAACCAGGAAGTGAATAAATCTCATAAGTGTTTGAGCAAGAAGATATCCACCTTCTATCCAGATGATTCCAGATTAGCCTGTTCGCACATATGCCATTATCTTCATGATTCTTATCAAACCAGGATGAACCAATATGTAAGAAGCTTGATTGGGAACCACTATCAGTGGGGAATAACAGGAAGTTGAATAAATCTCAAGAGTTGTGAGTAAGAAGATATCCCACTTCTATCCAATGATTCCAGATTAGCCTGTTCGACATATGCCATTATCTCATGATTCTTATCAACCAGGATGAACCACGATCTAAGAAGCTTTATTTGGAACCACTAATCAGTGGAGAATAACCAGGAAGTTGAATAAATCTCATAGGAGTTGTGAGTAAAGAAGATATCCCACTTTCTATCCAGATGATTCCAGATTAGCCTGTTCGGACAATGGCCATATCTTCATGATTCTTATCAAACCAGGATGAACCACGATCTAAGAGCTTTATATTGGAACCACTAATCAGTGGGAGAATAACCAGGAAGTTGAATAAATCTCATAGGAGTGTTGTGAGTAAGAAGATATCCCACTTTCTATCCAGATGATTCCAGATTAGCCTGTTCGGACATATGGCAATATCTTCATGATTCTTATCAAACCAGGATGAACCACGATCTAAGAAGCTTTATTTGGAACCACTAATCAGTGGAGAATAACCAGGAAGTTGAATAAATCTCATAAGAGTTGTGAGCAAAAAGATATCCCACCTTCTATCCAGATGATTCCAGATTAGCTGTTCGGACATATGCCATTATCTTCATGATTCTTATCAAACCAGGATGAACCACGATCTAAGAGCTTTATTTGGAACCACTAATCAGTGGAGAATAACCAGGAAGTTGAATAAATCTCATAGGAGTTGTGAGTAAGAAGATATCCCACTTTCTATCCAGATGATTCCAGATTAGCCTGTTCGGACATATGGCAAATCTTCATGATTCTTATCAAACCAGGATGAACCACGATCTAAGAAGCTTTATTTGGAACCACTAATCAGTGGAGAATAACCAGGAAGTTGAATAAATCTCATAGTGTTGTGAGTAAGAAGATATCCCACCTTCTATCCAGATGATTCCAGATTAGCCTGTTCGGACATATGCCATTATCTTCATGATTCTTATCAAACCAGGATGACCACCAATATGTAGAAGCTTTATTTGGAACCACTAATCAGTGGAGAATAACCAGGAAGTTGAATAAATCTCATAGGAGTTGTGAGTAAGAAGATATCCCACTTTCTATCCAGATGATTCAGATTAGCCTGTTCGGACATATGGCAATATCTTCATGATTCTTATCAAACCAGGATGAACCACGATCTAAGAAGCTTTATTTGGAACCACTAATCAGTGGAGAATAACCAGGAAGTTGAATAAATCTCATAAGTGTTGTGAGTAAGAAGATATCCCACCTTCTATCCAGTGATTCCAGATTAGCCTGTTCGGACATATGCCATTATCTTCATGATTCTTATCAAACCAGGATGAACCACGATCTAAGAAGCTTTATTTGGAACCACTAATCAGTGGAGAATAACCAGGAAGTTGAATAAATCTCATAGGAGTTGTGAGTAAGAAGATATCCCACTTTCTATCCAGATGATTCCAGATTAGCCTGTTCGGACATATGCAATATCTTCATGATTCTTATCAAACCAGGATGAACCCGATCTAAGAAGCTTTATTTGGAACCACTAATCAGTGGAGAATAACCAGGAAGTTGAATAAATCTCATAAGTGTTGTGAGCAAGAAGATATCCCACCTTCTATCCAGATGATTCCAGATTAGCCTGTTCGGACATATGCCATTATCTTCATGATTCTTATCAAACCAGGATGAACCAATATCTAAGAAGCT
The DNA here is from genome assembly GCF_000801105.2 of Raphanus sativus. Taxonomy (NCBI): domain Eukaryota; kingdom Viridiplantae; phylum Streptophyta; class Magnoliopsida; order Brassicales; family Brassicaceae; genus Raphanus; species Raphanus sativus. Next base: position 25,256 of record NW_026616260.1, on the reverse strand, counting down.
TTATTGGAACCACTAATCAGTGGAGAATAACCAGGAAGTTGAATAAATCTCATAGGAGTTGTGAGTAAGAAGATATCCCATTTCTATCCAGATGATTCCAGATTAGCCTGTTCGGACATATGGCAATATCTTCATGATTCTTATCAAACCAGGATGAACCACGATCTAAGAAGCTTTATTTGGAACCACTAATCAGTGGAGAATAACCAGGAAGTTGAATAAATCTCATAGGAGTTGTGAGTAAGAAGATATCCCACTTTCTATCCAGATGATTCCAGATTAGCCTGTTCGGACATATGGCAATATCTTCATGATTCTTATCAAACCAGGATGAACCACGATCTAAGAAGCTTTATTTGGAACCACTAATCAGTGGAGAATAACCAGGAAGTTGAATAAATCTCATAGTGTTGTGAGTAAGAAGATATTCCACCTTTATCCAGATGATTCCAGATTAGCCTGTTCGGACATATGCCATATCTTCATGATTCTTATCAAACCAGGATGAACCAATATCTAAGAAGCTTGATTGGGAACCACTAATCAGTGGAGAATAACCAGGAAGTTGAATAAATCTCATAGGAGTTGTGAGAAGAAGATATCCCACTTTCTATCCAGATGATTCCAGATTAGCCTGTTCGGACATATGGCAATATCTTCATGATTCTTATCAAACCAGGATGAACCACGATCTAAGAAGCTTTATTTGGAACCACTAATCAGTGGAGAATAACCAGGAAGTTGAATAAATCTCATAAGTGTTGTGAGTAAGAAGATATCCCACTTTCTATCCAGATGATTCCAGATTAGCCTGTTCGGACATATGCCATATCTTCATGATTCTTATCAAACCAGGATGAACCACGATCTAAGAAGCTTTATTTGGAACCACTAATCAGTGGAGAATAACCAGGAAGTTGAATAAATCTCATAGGAGTTGTGAGTAAGAAGATATCCCACTTTCTATCCAGATGATTCCAGATTAGCCTGTTCGGACATATGGCAATATCTTCATGATTCTTATCAAACCAGGATGAACCACGATCTAAGAAGCTTTATTTGGAACCACTAATCAGTGGAGAATAACCAGGAAGTTGAATAAATCTCATAAGTGTTGTGAGCAAGAAGATATCCCACCTTCTATCCAGATGATTTCAGATTAGCCTGTTCGGACATATGCCATTATCTTCATGATTCTTATCAAACCAGGATGAACCAATGATCTAAGAAGCTTTATTTGGAACCACTAATCAGTGGAGAATAACCAGGAAGTTGAATAAATCTCATAGGAGTTGTGAGTAAGAAGATATCCCACTTTCTATCCAGATGATTCCAGATTAGCCTGTTCGGACATATGGCAATATCTTCATGATTCTTATCAAACCAGGATGAACCACGATCTAAGAAGCTTTATTTGGAACCACTAATCAGTGGAGAATAACCAGGAAGTTGAATAAATCTCATAGGAGTTGTGAGTAAGAAGATATCCCACCTTCTATCCAGATGATTCCAGATTAGCCTGTTCGGACATATGGCATTATCTTCATGATTCTTATCAAACCAGGATGAAACAATCTAAGAAGCTTGATTGGGAACCACTAATCAGTGGAGAATAACCAGGAAGTTGAATAAATCTCATAGGAGTTGTGAGTAAGAAGATATCCCACTTTCTATCCAGATGATTCCAGATTAGCCTGTTCGGACATATGGCAATATCTTCATGATTCTTATCAAACCAGGATGAACCACGATCTAAGAAGCTTTATTTGGAACCACTAATCAGTGGAGAATAACCAGGAAGTTGAATAAATCTCATAGGAGTTTTGAGAAGAAGATATCCCACTTTCTATCCAGATGATTCCAGATTAGCCTGTTCGGACATATGCAATATCTTCATGATTCTTATCAAACCAGGATGAACCACGATCTAAGAAGCTTTATTTGGAACCACTAATCAGTGGAGAATAACCAGGAAGTTGAATAAATCTCATAGGTGTGTGAGTAAGAAGATATCCCACCTTCTATCCAGATGATTCCAGATTAGCCTGTTCGGACATATGCCATTATCTTCATGATTCTTATCAAACCAGGATGAACCAATATCTAAGAAGCTTTTTTGGAACCACTAATCAGTGGAGAATAACCAGGAAGTTGAATAAATCTCATAGGAGTTGTGAGTAAGAAGATATCCCACTTTCTATCCAGTGATTCCAGATTAGCCTGTTCGGACATATGGCAATATCTTCATGATTCTTATCAAACCAGGATGAACCACGATCTAAGAAGCTTTATTTGGAACCACTAATCAGTGGAGAATAACCAGGAAGTTGAATAAATCTCATAAGAGTTGTGAGTAAGAAGATATCCCACCTTTCTATCCAGATGATTCCAGATTAGCCTGTTCGGACATATGCATATCTTCATGATTCTTATCAAACCAGGATGAACCAATATGTAAGAAGCTTTATTGGAACCACTAATCAGTGGAGAATAACCAGGAAGTTGAATAAATCTCATAGGAGTTTTGAGTAAGAAGATATCCCACTTTCTATCCAGATGATTCCAGATTAGCCTGTTCGGACATATGGCAATATCTTCATGATTCTTATCAAACCAGGATGAACCACGATCTAAGAAGCTTTATTTGGAACCACTAATCAGTGGAGAATAACCAGGAATTTGAATAAATCTCATAAGTGTTGTGAGTAAGAAGATATCCCCTTCTATCCAGATGATTCCAGATTAGCCTGTTCGGACATATGCCATTATCTTCATGATTCTTATCAAACCAGGATGAACCACGATCTAAGAAGCTTTATTTGGAACCACTAATCAGTGGAGAATAACCAGGAAGTTGAATAAATCTCATAGGAGTTGTGAGTAAGAAGATATCCACTTTCTATCCAGATGATTCCAGATTAGCCTGTTCGGACATATGGCAATATCTTCATGATTCTTATCAAACCAGGATGAACCACGATCTAAGAAGCTTTATTTGGAACCACTAATCAGTGGAGAATAACCAGGAAGTTGAATAAATCTCATAGTGTTGTGAGTAAGAAGATATCCCACCTTCTATCAGATGATTCCAGATTAGCCTGTTCGGACATATGCCATTATCTTCATGATTCTTATCAAACCAGGATGAACCACGATCTAAGAAGCTTTATTTGGAACCACTAATCAGTGGAGAATAACCAGGAAGTTGAATAAATCTCATAGGAGTTGTGAGTAAGAAGATATCCCACTTTCTATCCAGATGATTCCAGATTAGCCTGTTCGGACATATGGCAATATCTTCATGATTCTTATCAAACCAGGATGAACCACGATCTAAGAAGCTTTATTTGGAACCACTAATCAGTGGAGAATAACCAGGAAGTTGAATAAATCTCATAAGTGTTGTGAGCAGAAGATATCCCACCTTCTATCCAGATGATTCCAGATTAGCCTGTTCGGACATATGCCATTATCTTCATGATTCTTATCAAACCAGGATGAACCAATATGTAAGAAGCTTGATTGGGAACCACTAATCAGTGGAGAATAACCAGGAAGTTGAATAAATCTCATAGGAGTTGTGAGTAAGAAGATATCCCACTTTCTATCCAGATGATTCCAGATTAGCCTGTTCGGACATATGGAATATCTTTATGATTCTTATCAAACAGGATGAACCACGATCTAAGAAGCTTTATTTGGAACCACTAATCAGTGGAGAATAACCAAGAAGTTGAATAAATCTCATAAGTGTTGTGAGTAAGAAGATATCCCACCTTCTATCAGATGATTCCAGATTAGCCTGTTCGGACATATGCCATTATCTTCATGATTCTTATCAAACCAGGATGAACCACGATCTAAGAAGCTTTATTTGGAACCACTAATCAGTGGAGAATAACCAGGAATTGAATAAATCTCATTAGTTGTGAGTAAGAAGATATCCCCTTCTATCCAGATGATTCCAGATTAGCCTGTTCGGACATATGCCATTATCTTCATGATTCTTATCAAACCAGGATGAACCAATATGTAAGAAGCTTGATTGGGAACCACTAATCAGTGGAGAATAACCAGGAAGTTGAATAAATCTCATAGGAGTTGTGAGTAAGAAGATATCCCACTTTCTATCCAGATGATTCCAGATTAGCCTGTTCGGACATATGGCAATATCTTAATGATTCTTATCAAACCAGGTGAACCACAATCTAAGAAGATTTATTTGGAACCACTAATCAGTGGAGAATAACCAGGAAGTTGAATAAATCCCATAAGAGTTGTGAGTAAGAAGATATCCCACTTTCTATCCAGTTGATTCCAGATTAGCCTGTTCGGACATATGCCATTATCTTCCATGATTCTTATCAAACAAGGATGAACCAATATGTAAGAAGCTTGATTGGGAACCACTAATCAGTGGAGAATAACCGGAAGTTGAATAAATCTCATAGGAGTTTTGAGGAAGAAGATATCCCACTTTCTATCCAGTGATTCCAGATTAGCCTGTTCGGACATATGGCAATATCTTCATGATTCTTATCAAACCAGGATGAACCACGATCTAAGAAGCTTTATTTGGAACCACTAATCAGTGGCGAATAACCAGGAATTTGAATAAATCTCATAAGTGTTGTGAGTAAGAAGATATCCCACCTTCTATCCAGATGATTCCAGATTAGCCTGTTCGGATATATGCCATTATCTTCATGATTCTTATCAAGCCAGGATGAACCACGATCTAAGAAGCTTTATTTGGAACCACTAATCAGTGGAGAATAACCAGGAAGTTGAATAAATCTCATAAGTGTTGTGAGCAAGAAGATATCCCACCTTCTATCCAGTTGATTCCAGATTAGCATGTTTCTCATTGTTCTTTGCCTATAACATTCATATTTCTCTTGGTGAGGCTATCTCCAAGTGAATCACTTCGTTGTGTTGGAACGGTGCGTCACATCCGGCAACCTTCGAATCTCAGGTAGTATCTTTGGGTATTCCACAACCGTTAGTGTCACCCCTCGATCCATCAATTCTCGATCCCCTCGGATCTGAGTCCATATCATCCATACCGAAAGAGTGATCCTTATTTTGGTTCTATTAAGTGGTATCAGAGACACTCTCTTCGTAACTCTTTTCAATCCATTTTTTTCTCATCTTCCATCTTCTTCATATATATAAAAAAAATATTTTCTTTCTATCTTTGAATTCGGGCCCCTCTTTACCAACAATTTTAAAAAAAAAATATTTTCGATAATAGGAAAAAAAAGAGAAAAACAAAAGTCAAAAAAACTATATTTCAAGTTGTTCTTGTGGTTTGGTGGTGGAAGAGAAAGCCTGCTGGCCGAAGAGAAATCCGGCCATAGAGATGGTTAATACGGATTCTGTAAGACCCAAACCTGGATCCCTTGATCCAACCAGTCTGCGGCCTCACCTAAAGTCTAAGTGTACTTCAGCCGGTTAAGTCCAATAGTTTCTAAGTCATTTTCAATCATTTGAGGTTCATGTAAACAATCAATACAATGCGGAAGCTAAGGTAAAATATCATTTCATATATATAAGTCAATGTGATCCATACAAATCATTCATAACAATCAGTTTGCACAATAGACTATCATAAGTTCAATGTATCCAACTATCACTACATCACACATCCCACACGGCCAAGGTCTTCATGGCTCCTTAGCCTTACCACGATCCCTGTCAGGACCTGAAATCAAAACCCACAACACATATGCATAAGAATCACAGTCCGATACCCTAACAATCATCATCCTAGGCATGGTTCATATACTTAGTCTAATCTGGCCAAAAGTGACCCTTTCTAATGATCGTCCAAAAACTAAATAAAATTCATGATAATTCATGATAATTCATGATAATTCTAAACTAAGAGAATGGTCCAATTGGATTTCCCAGAACCGGCCTCGATCATACTGATCTCGACCATGAACAGCCAAACCGGTCATAAGGGACTACCTCTAATTCCACGATATAAAACTAATATTTCACCATGATAATTCATGATAAATACCCATTAAGAGATATTCAAAGTCGGATCCTATCAATTCCCTCTGGAACTATAAGATCAGACCACACATGCCCAACCAAGGCCATGGAGAGATTACACTGATCTGGCTAAGGCCTGGCGGGTTGTCTATGAGTCTGAACCCACATATTACTTCAGAATATAGTGGAAAATAGATATATTGACAGGAGATGAGTAATAGATGCAACCAACAACACAGTGATCAATCGGCCAAACCACCCGGATTAATGGTCTTGGGCAATACCATCTGTTTAGCATCACTAACCTTAGGTGTGTGCTCGGAAGTTCCCAAACTCTTCTCCACAGCCTTATCCTTCTGCCTGGTATCCATTTCTGATCAAGTCTCCTTTGCCCACGGCTAGAACTCACCGGAATCACCAAGCCACCACGCGGTTTGCCTTGCGGCCGATCTCTCTCTTTTCTCTCTTTGTTTCTGTGTCGATTTGGGCAGAGTTTCCCCTTCTGTTTCTAATTATTAATTTCGATAGGAGGGACTTATATTTATAGTAGAAGGGCTCGCCAACTGCTCTGGGCAAACAGATGCACTGATTGGTCGATGGGACACATGCGGTTGCATCCTTTCGCCCAAACCGTCCAACTGCTCCCAACTGCTCCTTTCCTCCTTTGGCCTGATTGATCTCTGGCCCAATAGCTTGCCCATACGCCTAGCTCCCTTGCCAAAGCCTCAAAAACCCATCGGATCCTCATTGCCATGATTGATACCACTCAAATTACCCTAAGGAGTGATTTTTACTCTCATCAAAAGAGGTCAAGTTATAGTACTTAGGGATCGAATCCACAAGGAGCTAAGGCACACACTAGATCTAATAGTTATTATTAAGCTAGGGTAACAGTAAATAGATTATAAAGCAGTAAATAAAATAGTAAATATATTAAATAGCAAGGGTGAACAAGGTAGTTGTTCTTATGAAACCAAGGTAGTTGATGGAAGGATGGTTGCTAGATCTAGGGCTTCTATTCAGGAATGGAGATTATAATATCTATAAATGCCTAATAAGTTGCTTGCATGATACCATAGAACTCAGCCGCTTAACTCTCAGTGATGTCTCACTGGTTAAATGATCTAGATCTCTGGCCTCAACTGTCGTATGTTGACACAGAAAAAGAGTCGATCGATATCCTTTAGAGATATCGAGCGATACACCTTTCGCTCGGCGATCGATTCACATGTCGGGATATCGATCGATGGCTTCTAGATATGCCTAGGCGCGAGCCGATAATGAACACTAGGTCTCAAGGAGGGCGGTTAGCTCTTCTCCAAGGAGACACTAGTTCAAAGAGATAATTCAAGATAACAAAGATCCTAGTGATTTATGCTCTAGTTAGCTACTCTAGAACAAGCATAGAGTTCAATCCATTTGATGAATATCACAACTCAGCAATCAATAGTTTGGGGCTAATCCCACAATCCTATATGAACCTTAGATCTAACAGGTGGATCTATTCAGCCATGATAGTTGTCACAGAAATCATAGATGAATAGATGAAAATGCAATAGATAAATAAACCAAAACCAAAGGAGTTCCAGGAGGACTCTTATGGAGTTCCTCCCTTCTCTCCTAACTAAGAACAATGAAACCAAAAGAAAGCGTAAAGAGCGTCTAAAGCGTAGCCGTCAACAATGGCTTAGAAATAACATAAATAGGGTTTCTGGTCGTCAAGGGTATTTTGGTAACTTTGTGATGACTCCTAGGCTTCAGTCGGTCATGAAATATACTCAGCCAACATTCTGATGTCCCTGTCGATCGACATGCAGTGTGCTGTGTCGATCGACATACAATCCTCTTCTCGACAGCCTTCTCTCGCAAGGCAGACTGACCACTCTTCAGTAAAATAGGCATAACTTCCGATCAAACCGTGGGATTGACCTCAAACCGGTGTCATTGGAAATCTAACGTAAAGCTCTATCTTTTTTCCAAATATGAGCGAAATCCAAAGGTGGGAAGGTCTCCATCGAGAGCTAAACATCTGAAGCGTCTGTGCAGTCCTGCACTGCGAAAGACTCCAAAACGCACCAAAATCACCATATATCTCCAAATCATCCCTGAACCTGTAAATACTCTAAATAGACTCCAATAAATAATAAATAGTATATAAAACACTTATATACCATGGGTAAAAATGGGTAAAATCCATGGTATATCAACTCCCCCAGACTTACCCATTTGCTTGTCCTCAAGCAAAACCAACGGACAGTCTCTCTGAAAGAGGTTTGAAAACAGCAGGGACTCAAAGGATTTTAAAAACTCAGTTCATCATCTCTCTAGTAGTGCAATCCAAATCATAAACATCATAACCTTAGAAGTACATTATACCATATCCTAGTATATCAACCAAATTCCACTAGTTTCACAACCTAACAGATCCTGTCTGACAATCCCCTCTACTAACCTCATTTCTTGCATAAAAATAAAAGTGTAGGCTTTACCTTGGGAGTATCGATCAAAGGACACATGGATTCAACTCAAACAAGTATCTGAACACACAGGTAGTCTTCTCTGATCCCTTTCTCCCCTCATCTCTCTTCTCTGAATCTCTTATTAGTTTCAATTTCAACAGGTTTCGATGCCAACACCGGTCATCTAGTCTATCTCATTGACATTGCATTTGTAACTCATACATTTTGACAAAGTGTAGCGAATAATGGGGTCACAGGTAATTTACCTATCCCTCGTTTCCACAATGTGTGATCATCCTTGAGATTTAGAATAATGGGGTCGCAGGAGACACTCCTACCCCTCTGCCTCTCAAGAAGTCATATAAATCTTTTATAACTTAAACTTAGATCTTTGAGATGCCGAAGAGAGAGAAGGAAGGGAACCAGAAACACACAGACTTTTTACCTTCCAGACTTGTAGGAGGATTCCGATCCCTTGTATACCAAGCCCCAAGACAAGCAAACCAAGTCAGTATTAAGTTGGAGGTCAGCTTTGGTTCCTTCAAACAATTTCAGCAAGTGCAAACATAGTTGACAGGTTGATCCACTTTAGTATCTCTAGTACTTCTGCAGTCAGTAACTATAAGACTGGTCTAAAGAGTGGTTAGATGACAAGTAGTAAATCGATTAAGATCATCATCCCCTTTTTTGAAAACATTTTAGATAAGACTCATAAAGTAGATAATCGTTAGTAATCCCCCAGACTTAAATTACACTGTCCCCAGTGTAACACAGTCGGTGGATAGGTGAAAATCTTAAAGCAATAGCACAAAATTAACAAGTAAAAACGATATACCAGCTAGCTGATGTCTGTGTTGATCGACACAATGAAGTATCAATTGATTGTTGAAGATGAAGCGCTGTCGAACGATATCGACATGGTCTCATCGGTCGATGGTTAGAGAGATCGTTTGACACAATGAAGAGACAATCGATTGTTTGATATGAAGTGCTGGCGATCGATATCGAGCTGGTCTCATCGGGCGATGTGCTAAGCAATCGTCTACACTTGGATCTGGTTTATTTTTTTAATTTTTTTATTGTTTTTTTTTCACTAACTAAAACACAATATCAGTAGAACCTCCCCCAGACTTAAATAACACTATAATGGTGTTATCAAGTCGGAGATTGGTGATAAATAAACCATATGTACTCAATTTAACAAGTTAGAACGAAATACCTGACCGGAATAGATAATGATCGATGTAAATGTGTTGTCATCGGTCGTGGCAGATTTGGTTATGTCGATCGATATCGTCTTCTTCTCGTCGGTCGATATTATGGCAATCGTTTACTCGGGTCCCTATTCTAAATAGCTAATCTAAATTATAATATTAGTACGACCTCCCCCAGACTTCAACAACACTGTTACCAGTGTTATACAGTCTAAGATTGGTGGAAGAATAAATCATAAGGACAATAATTAACAAGGAAAAACAGTATACCTAACTTTGATGTGAATATTGACCAACACAGTTAAGTGGCGATCGATACTCTTGATCCTCTATCGATCAACACAGTTAAGTGGCGATCGATCGACGCTAGTGATACTCTATCAACCGATGCTGGCCAGCCATGGTCATTCTTGTGGAAACTCATCTTCCTTGATTATATCCCCTGATTTTTACCTAACAGTGGATTGTCTCCCACTCAGCGCTTATTTTTAGTCATTAGCTTGACTTTTGGAGATCTAATTTGGTCCGGATGAGAATGAGAACATGCTCCAAAACAAGTCTCAATGTCCACTTTTTGAAGCTTTATCATTCTTGTGTGAAAGCCTCCTCCATAGACTTTTCTCCTTTGTCTATCATCTCAGTAATAAGAAGTGCTCGAAGCTTTGCAAATGGATGTAAAATGCATTTGTTGCGCACTCTGGATGTCCTGACACAATCTGAAAAGTAAGGAGTCAATGGTAACTGAGAACCTCCCTTGGTTCGTTTCCGCTTCTTCCAATTTCTCCTCTTCTTTCCAACAGACTTGTGTAGTCTCACTCCAAATTTCCTGACATCATTGGAGAAGTGAGGAATCAATGATAACTGGGAATCCCTTTTATCTCTACCAAAATGTCCCATGAGGCCGCCACCATTGATGAGGCCATCCAAGTAGAGGTTCCCATAATTAGGCGCGGTCCGACCACTAGGAGTGGAACCAGGGCGATAAGGGAAGGGTTCTCCAAGGCTGTCCAACAGATCCTAGATCAAGATGGACAAACCGGCCAGAACCAGCTATTGATTGAAGAGATGATTCAATTGAAGATACAAGACCAAGCCGGTTCAATTGAAGTTCAAGACACAGCCGGTCCAATCCAATTCAGATCACTCGACCAGAACCAAGCCGGTTTCATCATCTCCACATTCAACCTTGGTTCAGAATCAATCTCCAATCCATCCAACCAATTTTCTTCCGGTTCAGAGATCTAGCCGACCACCAAAGTAAGTAGTATGTGTTGTACTCTTTTTCCTTCATCGGATTTTGTCCCACTGGGTTTTCCCGATAAGGTTTTAATGAGGCAACATGCAAGCATACTATGAGCTTTGGTTTAGGCATCTCAACCAGCAACCGGTTTTCTATTTTATTTTAATTTTATTTTGGTTTAAGACTTTGGGCATTTGTCAGCCTTTTATTTTATTTGAGAGTTGGCCATTTGTTTAAGCCTTTTTGCCATCTTGAAACCCAATAAAGGGATGGCTATAAAACCATGTGTAGTGGCCGATTTTGCAGCCTCCAAGTCTTTTATGAAATTGTTTTGCATTTGCAAAGAAAAACCTAAGTCTTTCTAGTGTGAAAAACAAGAGAGAGCAGCCTGAATCTTATCAAGCTCCAACCACCAAGCTTGTGGCGATTCTTCATCCCATCAACCATCCATCGATTTGCCTTGAGAGTGATACACATCCAGCAAGGCTAATCCCATCTTCTACTCATCATCCATCCACTGATCTATTGAGAGAGATACACATCCAGCAACAGATTCCATCACCATCTCTATCCCTTTTTATTTCTCTTGTTTTATTTCTGTTTGCATCTTTTGTTTTGATTCATTTTATAAATCTAAAATCTATAAAAATCATCTTTGTTTCTGTTCTTATTTTATTTTCATAGTTTTACTTCCTGTTCTTCATTTTATAAAACTATAAAAACTCATAAAAGTTCCTTTTGTTTCAGGTACAATTTGGGCAGTTTTTATCCAAGCATCAAGTTCTTCCAAACCTGTACCAGATCGACCATAATCTTGTTCTCAACCCCACCAGTTTGCAGTCTGGATCCCAGCCTGTAACATTTGGTATAAGAGCTAAAGGCTCCAAAAGATTTGGTTATTTCTATCCTTTAGTTTATGGTCGATCTGGTACAGGTTTGAAAGATATGGGAGCCTTTAGCTCTGATACCGGGATGAACAGTACCCGCGTGAACAGTTTCGGGATAAACAGTATTCGCGTGAACAATACCCGTGTGAACAGTGTTCTTGTGAACAGTGTCGTTTGACGATTTGTGTACTTTGTTGATCACCGGTTCTTGTAGGGTGTCGATCGATTCGTGATGTACTATGTCGATCGATTTCTGGTGTATGCTGTCGATCGATGTTGCTTGGAGGGTGTCGATCGTTACTACACTCGTAGACTTACGGATAGTGCATAAACCAGCAGACTTATTTGAAAACCCTAAAAATCCTCTCTTCATTGTTGCTCCTGGTATGTACCTGAAACAAAAGAAAAAGAAATTTGTGAGATTTTTGAACAATTATAAAACCTAAACAAAATCTAACTAAACAAGATCTAATGGTGATCGAAGCTCAACGACAACGGCGCCAAATTTGATACCACCCAAATTATTCTAAGGAGTGAATTTTACTCTCATCAAAAGAGGTCAAGTTATAGTACTTAGGGATCGAATCCACAAGGAGCTAAGGCACACACTAGATCTAATAGTTATTATTCAGGAATGGAGATTATAATATCTATAAATGCCTAATAAGTTGCTTGCATGATACCATAGAACTCAGACGCTTAACTCCGAGTGATGTCTTACTGGTTAAATGATCTAAATCTCTGGCCTCAACTGTCGTATGTTGACACAGAAAAAGAGTCGATCGATATCCTTTAGAGATATCGAGCGATACACCTTTCGCTCGGCGGTCAATTCACCTGTCGGGATATCGATCTACGGCTTCTAGATATGCCTAGGCGCGAGCCGATAATGAACACTAGGTCTCAAGGAGGGCGGTTAGCTCTTCTCCAAGGAGACACTAGTTCAAACAGATAATTCAAGATATCAAAGATCCTAGTGATTTATGCTCTAGTTAGCTACTCTAGAACAAGCATAGAGTTCAATCCATTTGATGAATATCACAACTCAGCAATCTATAGATTGGGGCTAATCCCATAATCCTATCTGAACCTTAGATCTAACAGGTGGATCTATTCAGACATGATAGTTGCCACAGAAATCATAGATGAATAGATGAAAATGCAATAGATAAATAAACCAAAACCAAAGGAGTTCCAGGAGGACTCTCAGGGAGTTCCTCCCTTCTCTCCTAACTAAGAACAATGAAACCAAAAGAAAGCGTAAAGAGCGTCTAAAGCGTAGCCCTCAACAATGGCTTAATTAGAAATAACATAAATAGGGTTTCTGGTCGTCAAGGATATTTTGTTAACTTTGTTATGACTCCTGGGCTTCAGTCGGTCATGAAATATACTCAGCCAACATTCTGATGTCCCTCTCGCGAGGCAGACTGACCACTCTTCAGTAAAATTGGCATAACTTCCTATCTAACCGTGGGATTGACCTCAAACCGGTGGTATTGGAAAGCTAACGTAAAGCTCTATCTTTTGTCCAAATATGAGCGAAATCCAATGGTGGCAAGGTCTCCATCGAGAGCTAAACATCTGAAGCGTCTGTGCAGTCATGCACTGCGAAAGACTCCAAAACGCACCAAAATCACCATATATCTCCAAATCGTCCCTGAATCTGTAAATACTCTAAATAGACTCCAATAAATAATAAATAGTATATAAAACACTTATATACCATGGGTAAAAAGGGGTAAAAATCCATGGTATATCAATGATCCGGTCCATAACCGTCCATGACCCGCAACCACCAGCCAAGAATCAATCACTCCACCCAGCTGAGATGAGCTGAGTGCTAGCTGCTCCAGATGAGTGAGCTAGTCTTCCACCTCCAGTGAGCTAGCTCACACTGTATGAACTACCTTCCAGCTCCACCTAGCTGGATGAGCTTCCTCCGGACCTTGTTTAGCTTCCGGATCACTCGTCCAGCTCTCTTTAGCTTCTTTCCTTCTTATTCTGTTCAAGTCTCAGCTATCTGATGCACTTAACCTTCTGTTTGGACCATGATACGCTGGTCTTTAGATCATATGACCTGACTGGTGCATCTCCTCGTACCAGGGACATGACAAGTTTCCCCCACTTGGAAGGAACTCGTCCCTGAGTTCAAACTCGATGGCTCACCATCCACATACTGACTATACCACTCAGGATACTCAGCCTTAATCCTTGTCTCTCTTTCCCAAGTGATAATGTCCTTGACATTGAATTCCCATACTATCTTAAGCATAGAAACTGTCTTCTTTCTCATTGCCTTTTCCATCCGATCAATGATCCGAACCGGCCTTGCCTCTAAGGTGATGTTCTTACCAAGATCTTTTGGAATCTCAGGAAATGCAATGTCCTGATCCGTTAGACACTTTCTTAGTTGAGACACATGGAAAACATTATGGTAAGCATCCATTGCAGATGGCAAATCCAACTTGTATGCCACTGCTCCAACTCTTTCAAGTATTCTAAACGGACCTAAGAACCTAGGGTCCAGTTTCTTCCTTCCAGAAACCCTGGCCCTACCTTTGAAAGTAATCATCTTGAGATAGATTAGATCACCAACCTCAAACTCAAGATGTTTCCTTCTCTTATCAGCATAACTCTTCTGGCGGTCTTGTACCTCCTTCATCTTTTCTTTGCCCAGCCTGATCTTCTCTGTGGTCTCTTCCACAATCTCAGGACCTATTAAGCTGCGCTCCCCCCCTTGGATCCAGCATAAAGGTGTCCTGCAAGGCCGCCCATATAATGCCTCATAAGGAGACATGCCTATACTGGTGTGAAAGATGTTGTTGCATGCAAACTCCACCAGTGGTAAGTGCTTCTCCCATGAATCACCCCAGTCTAGAACACATGCCCTTAGCATGTCTTCCAAGGTCTGGATGGTTCTTTCTGACTGACCATCCGTTTGTGGATGATAAGATGTACCATGTTCACTCTAGTTCCCAAGGCCTTTTGAAAAGCCCTCCAGAAATAAGATGTGAACCTAGGGTCTCTGTAACACCCCAGAACCGTCCTAGAAATAAGTCGAACCACCGGCCAACAATCAAACAAGAATATGACCGACGGAGCGACCAACGCCAAGGGTTGGAGATGAAAGGCCAACAGGCCAGCCAACAATCAAACAAGAACATGACTGACCGTCCAACCCAACACCATGGTCCGGAAGCGCTACTTGACGGGCTAGGGACGATCGGTCAGAGTCACAAAATTTACTCCACGACTTAGACCAGTTAATCCACTAACTCGTCCCGCTAACTCAAGGCATAAGGCTTTGCAACCCGTATCTAGAGTTAACGGTTTCCGTTAGATCGAAGCCTAAGGCTTTTCAACCCGTACCACGACCTAACGTTGTGTTAGACCGGACTAGTCAAATATCAGAGTACTCATGAAGCGCATATAAAACATAGAAATATTCATACAGCAAAATAATTCAAGACTGGCGCCCGGCCTAATGCCAAATCGAGTCAACTAAACACAATTCACAAGGTACCGTTTACAAAAGGCATGAAAATCTACACCGGCGGTCCTAACGTCCAGCACCAAGATATCCGATCGTCCTACTAAAGAAACCTGCAAAAAGGACAACGGAGATGGATGAGTAACCTAATGTTACTCAGCGACCTGGCTACCTCTACCCTAACCTAGAACTAACCCAGAAAACCCAAAATAACAATCAATTTTGCCCTAGCAAGAAATCTATACTAAGGCTAAGCAAATCGTTACTAAGTTAGACTTGGCCTCCTGCCATGATCTAACTTTAAGTAACGGGACCCTGCATGAAAACAACTCAACAACCAATATCCAATTATCAATCAGAAACTACTATCTAATCACCCAGTTACTAAGTTAGATTTGGCCTCCTGCCATGATCTAACTTCAAGTAAAAGGAACCTGCAAGTAAATCAATCAACCACAATCACAATAATCATCACTCGAGACTAACATAAATAAGATAAGCAGCGGAATATAATCCAACATTAGCATAATAATAAATATATGCCTCACTATGGCTATACTTAATATCACAACCTTTCTCCTCACTTTCTCAACCACGGAACACCTAACTCACAGTCACAAAGGCACGCGAGCTAGAACATGCAATGAAACTGACATGTAACCCCGATAAGGTGTCACACGACGAAGCATGCTTCCTAGCAACCTCTCCGTACAGAGCATGCTTTATGCAACCTTGATATATGGTGTTTTTCACATCATTGTATATATGTTTTCATTTGTTTAAAGTCACTAATTCGTGTCAGTCTAGTCCTTTTTGACCTTTTACAGGTCTGGAGTTAGTAGAAGGAAGAAGAGAAGGTGCCTGATGAAAAGAAGTCATTTTGGAGCATTCCTGCGGAGAACACTCAAGAGAACAGTCCCGAGACTGTTCTATCGCAAGCGGAACAAGCAGACGGAGTGATCCGGAGATTGTTCCAGACGAATATGGAAACTCCTATTTCGGGAATTAAAGCCCTGATGCCCTAATCTCTTTTCTTCTGATTGGCGCCTCCATATAAAAACGCCATCTATCTATTTTCTATTTTTTACGCTAGTTTTTGCAAGAGACAAGTTTCATACTTTGGATTCAAGCTTTTGTAAGGGAGAAGGCTCTCATCTCACTCGAGAGAACAACCTGAACCCTAGTTTATTTCTTCTTAATCTGATCATGAGTATTTCAGTTTCATCTGTTGTTTTTCTCTGCATCATGATTGAGTAGTCGACTGTTGATCTAGGGTGATAGAGTGCATTCGCGACCGAGCATAGATAGGTTATCAATTAGTAAATCTTCATTCATTCATTGTTTCATGCCTGCGTTAAACTGATCATCTAGCGTTTGATCCCAAGTAAATCTGTGCATCAAAAGTGTAATAGGTTGCTAGATCTTGTATGAATGAGCACTGCATCCTTAGCCACACAAAAGTAGATGATAAGGTGCATTGTGAACAGATCGGAGTCATTCATTAAGGTTCACCATCAGATCTCAGACCAAGCGACATCTTAGGAGCTGGGTCTGATCGGTGAAAGGATCAACTACACGACAGTGTGTTGTTCTAGCCTGTTCTCCGAGTTCTAGATAGAACTGCATCGAACCTGAATAGCTGCTCGGTCGTGATTGAGATCACTCGCATTCATCCTAGATTAACTCCTTTTAAATTGAATTCATCGCTTGTGCTTTTTACTTGTTCTCTACGTCACCTTTTTAAACCAAATATTTATCTTCTTCTTAGCTTGATTTCGGAACTCATAGAATTAGAGTGTAGACTGGTCCTCTGGATTTGAATCTCAAATACTACAATTGCAACTGTTAACTTGGCAGTAGCAAGGATTCATTTTTAGTGTATCAAGTTTTGGCGCCGTTGCCGGGGACCAGATTTTTTACCTCTAATTTTCGGTTTCATATCTAGTCTAAGATATCTAACTCGTTTTATTTTCTTTGTTTCAGCTGATGATCCAGGTGCATGACCAGTAGACATACTCGGAGCAACGCACAAGGACCATTGCATCAGCTTACTAACGAAGAACTAGCGAGATTGGAACGACAGAACCGTCAACAGCCGAGATCAACGAACACCAACATGGGTGATCATGCAGATGATCTCACTGCTGCAATTGCACTCATGCAACAGCAGATGCAGCAGATGCAGCAAACAATCCAAACACAGCAAGCTGCTGCCGAGCAAGCTGCTCTGAATGCTGCGAACCAGCAGAACCAACATGAGGAAGTGGTCCAGATCGGGCAGAGAAACTTGCTGCGTAATCTGCCTGCTACGCGATCTGCCATAACCCCTCCACCGTGCACTAGGCAAGACTTCGAGATCAAGCCAGCCTTGATAAGTCTAGTGCAAAGGAAGATCTTCAATGGACTTCCTGCTGAGATACCGATGGACCACATCGAGCACTTTGAGAAGATGTGTGGTTTCACTAAAGCGAATGGAGTACCACCCGATTACATCAAGTGTACCCTGTTCCCTTTCTCTCTTGATGGAAAAGCTGCTCGCTGGCTTGATTCACTACCCACAGGATCACTCACCACTTGGGAACAAGTCCGAGAGGCCTTCTTAAGCCACTTCTACACGAAATCGAAGACGGCAGCTCTGAGACAGAAAATCGTGACCTTCAAACAGTTGGTGGACGAGCCGTTCTGCGATGCGTGGGAGCGATTCAATGACTACCGCAGAGAGTGCCCACATCACGGTTTTGAGGAAGATTATCTGCTGGGAGTGTTCTACGATGGAGTAGGCTGGGAGTACAGGAAAGCTTTGAATTCAGCCAGTAAGGGAGATTTCATGACTCAGTCCACTCAGGGTGCATTCGAGTTGATTGAGAACATGGCCTCAAGATCAGCTGACAATAACCGCGAGACTGATCGCACTCAGAAGGTGAAGAGCATCGACAACAGCAAGATCGATGAGCTCTCTGCCAAGGTCGATCAGCTGATCAAGAGTAACCAGAACCAGGTCTTCATCATGGAAGAATCCCCTCAGGATAAAGCTACCTCGGAAGGCACATCAGAGGCAGGTCAGTCGGCTGAGGATCAGCATGAAGTGAGTTATGTAAATGGGCAAGGATGGCAGTTCAAGAACTATCACCCGAACCCAAACGTGAGGAACAATCCCCACCTGTTCAACGCCCCTAAACCAGACGATAAAGCTCAAGGAACCCAGGGTCAGAACAGTGGATACCAAAGGCCTTATGGCAATCAGGGAAGAACCTTTGTCCTCAACCCAGCTCAGAATGCCTAATTCCACAGCCAGAAACAGCCGGTCCATCAGCAAGCTGCACAACCGACTCAGACTGCTCCGAATGATGACATGAAGAGCCTCGCCAATATGATGAGCCAACTGCTCCAAGGACAGCAGATCCAGGGGAAAGCACTGAACCAGGTCACAAACGACATCAACACCAGGATGAATCATATGTTCAATGACCTGAGTGCGAAGTATGACAATGTCTCAAGCCATATGAGACAGATGGATATTCAGATTGCTCAAACTGCTGAGAATGTGAAGAGACAGCAAGGAACTCTCCCTGGAAAAACAGACAAGAATCCCAAGGAGTGCAATGCAGTAGGGTTGAGGAGTGGAAAGCAACTGCCTGATCTAGACCCCAGGAGATTCACATCGGCGGAAAAAGGGAAGCAGAAGGAGTCGTATCAGCCATCTAAAGCTGTACCCACAGATGAGGATGATGCAGAACAACCTACTGAGACTGTTCCGACGGAAGCAGAGCGACCCGCTGGGGTTGTTCCACTGACTGCAGCACCTTCTCCTGCTCGTCAGTATGTACCGAAAGTTCCTTACCCTGTTCCAGCTAAGGCTACACGCAAGGATAAGGAAGAGATGAAGTGCAGGAAGATGCTAGAAGACCTAACTGTCAAGCTCCCTCTGATGAGTGCGATCCAGATGATACCATCCATGCGTAGCTTTGTCAAAGGACTGATCTCTGGGAAGATATCTGATGACAGTGAGTTCATGATTGTCTCTAAGGAGTGCAGCGCGGTGCTCCATAACAGAAGGATCAAGAAGATGAGTGATCCAGGAAAGTTTGTTCTCTCGGTTCAGATTGGGAGAACACTTTTCTCATGCTCATTGGTCGATCTAGGGTCGAGCATAAACCTTATGCCTTATACAGTGGCTAAGCGCCTTGGATACTCGGACTTCAAGCCTATCAGGATGTCCCTAGTGTTTGATGATCGATCTGTTAAGTCTCCAGTTGGGATCCTAGAAGATCTTCAAGTTCTGGTTGGAAACACCCTTGTTCCTGCCGATTTCGTTGTTCTGGAAGTTGAGGAAGATTCCAATGATCCCCTGATCCTAGGCAGACCATTCCTCTGCACTGTTGGAGCTATCATTGATGTCCGACAAGGGAAGATTGATCTCCACCTTGGAGATATTGTAATGAAGTTTGAGATGGATCAGATGCTCAAGAAACCGATGCTGGATGGACAAACTTTCACTGTCCAAGAAGAAGGTGATCCATTAGAGCCGCATGAGGGAATGATCGAGGAGATTCTTACCGAGGATCCGCTTGAACTCGCCTTAGTCAGAGCTGAATCCGAGCAGAGTCTAGAGAGTGTTGATGCTGATGCTTATGCCAATATCCTGGATTCAGCCAGGAGTATTGAGAGAATGGTGGCGAATCTAAGTCTGGGGGAGAACAGTGAGTCCGGCACAGCGACTGGAACAACTGCGCCTCAGAACCCGTCAGTCCCGGCAGCTCAGACCGATGACTCATGGAGCGAGCTGAAAGCTCCAAAGGTAGAGCTCAAATCCCTTCCCAAGGGACTCAGGTATGCATTTCTTGGACCCAACTCCACTTATCCTGTCATTGTGAATGCTGACCTGAACAATGCAGAGACTGCTCTGCTTTTGTGTGAGCTGAGGAAATATCGTAAGGCTTTAGGTTATTCTCTAGCTGACATACCTGACATTTCACCTGATCTGTGCATGCATAGAATACACCTGGAAGATGAACCGATGACTTCTGTAGAACATCAGAGGAGGTTAAACCCGAATCTAAAAGCTGTTGTAAAGAAAGAGATAATGAAACTTCTAGAAGCAGGTGTGATCTATGCGATTTCTGATAGTAAGTGGGTTAGTCTTGTGCATGTAGTACCTAAGAAAGGTGGGATCACTGTGATAACCAATGAAAAGAATGAAATGATCCCCACTAGAACAGTTACTGGTCATCGCATGTGCATTGATTTTCGTAAGTTGAATGCTGCGACTCGTAAGGATCACTTCCCACTTCCTTTTATTGATCAAATGCTTGAGAGATTGGCTAACCATCCTTACTACTGCTTTTTAGATGGTTATTCAGGTTTCTTTCAGATTCCCATCCACCCAGATGATCAGGAGAAGACGACGTTCACATGCCCTTATGGAACATATGCATACAGGAGGATGCCCTTTGGCTTGTGCTAGGGATGTCAAAACGGGCTTCTCTACCCATTTACGTCCAAGCCCGTTTAGTTTTTGTGTCCATATAGAGCCCATTTACTTAATTATATTAAACGGGTTTCGACGGGTTTGTCCACGTATGTCCGTTTAATAAACGGGTTTCAATAAAAATAGTTGGACAGCCCGTTAAGCCCATTTATTTTTTTTTCTCTGTTTTGAACGATGTCGTTTTTATGGCGTTAACATTAACCTAATCTCTTTGTCGTCGTTTTCAGTCTTCATCTTCTTGCCTCCTTTCGAAAATATCAAAATGCCTTCTAGGGTTTCGAATATCAAAGTGCCTTCTTGGGTTTCGATTTGTCTGTTCATCTCGTGTCTTCTACTTCTTCGTCTTCACTCTCTCTTCCTCGCATCTTAGAGACAGTCAAGGTTCGTTTTTAAAGGAAAAATTATTACTGAAATTGCTGTTTCAGACTGATTTGTGGGTTTGTTTAAAAATGGGTCCTTCAAGCGACTTTGAGTTCGTTTAAGCATACTGACAAAGTTTTTTTTCCATGTGTGAATCAGTATGAAACAAGTGTAGAGGAAGCAAGACACTCTCTCTTACTCGCATCCTTTTACGGTCAAGGTTCGTGTTTATGGATTTAGATTATTTGTATAAAAGTTTTCTCATTTGTCAAAAGCTTGTTGCTTGTGCTTGATCTGGGTCCTTAAGCTTGTGATTTCATCACGTGTATATTATTGCACATGAGGACGGTTTTAGTTTAATCATGTAGATTATGATGACGTTTGCTTTTAATTTGGTTGGAAAAGTATTATTAATCAAAGTCACTCTTCTCTCTTTTGTTAACGTGTGTAGGGGAGGGGATGATGGTTTTGTAGCCGTTCGTTTGTAGTGGAAGAAAGAGGATCGTGGCTTCTATCATCTCAAGGTAGTTTCACTTTTATTGTTTGTGTGTGGTGTGAGATCTGTACTGGTTTTTAAACTAGTTTGTGTTCTGTAATTTTTTTTCATCATTGGCATTTGCTTAGCACATTAGTTCACGCTTTGTATAATAGTGTTATTTCAATTCTTCCACTACTAAAGTGTATGAGTCTGTAATCTGTATGTCTTAAACTTGTTTATATAGGTTTCTTTAATGGAATGATTTTAAGAATATAAGTTGCATTAATACTCACTTTGTTTCATTTTTTTTTGCAGGGATGGACTCTGAATCTGTGCACACTATGGCGCTTCTTGAAGCTCAACGTGAATACATGGATATGAATGATGAAGATGCTGAATTTGAGGAAGATGAAGATGCTGAATTTGATGTCGATGAGGAGTTGGCAGAAGCAGACGTTCAGTGTGAAACACAAGCTACTGCATCAACACAAGCAGCGAAATAGACTGATAGGCTATGTTTTAATCATGGACAGGTCCTGGTGGTTCAAAAATGAAAAGAGTAACTTATGGACACTTGCTGTGAAGTAGAACTTTATATTTGAGTTATGTTGTGATTTGTAAACTTTGAGTTTCAATTATGTTTTATATGACAGGTTTCAGGTTTCATTCTTTTTATGATGCAGATAGGTTATGTTCATTTTTTAAAAAAATAAACGGGCTTTTAAAGGGTTTTAAATGGGTTTGATGTTAAATGGGCTTATATAAATGGGTTTTAAATGGGTTTAGTTTAAACGGGCTTTAAATGGACATCTATTAAACGGGTTTGGACATATATGGAGTTGGACGTAAACGGGCCGGGTAGCCCGTTTGGACATCCCTAGCTTGTGCAATGCTCCAGCGACCTTCCAGCGATGCATGATGTCGATTTTTACTGATCTGATCGAAGACATAATGGAGGTTTTCATGGACGATTTCAGCGTCTATGGGAGCTCCTTTCATGTATGTTTGTCAAATTTGTGCAGGGTGCTGAAGCGATGCGAGGAGAAGCATCTGGTGCTGAACTGGGAGAAATGCCACTTCATGGTCAGAGATGGGATTGTTCTGGGACACAAGATATCAGAGAAAGGCATTGAGGTGGACAAGGCAAAGATCAAGGTCATGATGAGTCTGCAACCACCTACTTTAGTGAAAGGGATCAGGAGTTTCCTAGGACATGCTGGGTTCTATATGAGGTTCATCCAGGACTTCTCCAAGATCGCGAGACCACTCACTCGATTGCTCTGCAAGGAAGCTCAATTTGCTTTTGACAGTGACTGCCTAACCGCATTTCACACGATCAAGGGAGCTCTAGTCAGTGCACCAGTTGTCCAACCTCCAGACTGGGATCTTCCTTTTGAGATCATGACGGATGCAAGTGATTTTGCAGTGGGAGCAGTCCTTGGACAGCGTAAAGACAAGAAGCTTCACGTGATTTACTATGCGAGCAGAACCTTAGATGAAGCTCAGTGCCGATACGCAACCACAGAGAAAGAGCTCCTTGCCATCGTGTTCGCTTTTGAGAAGTTCAGATCCTATCTGGTTGGATCAAAAGTGATTGTGCACACAGACCACGCGGCCCTCAAGTACCTACTCACGAAGAAGGATGCTAAACCCCGGCTCTTAAGATGGATTCTTTTGCTCCAGGAGTTTGATCTGGAGATAAGAGACAAGAAGGGGGTTGATAATGGAGTAGCAGATCATCTCTCCAGGATGAAAGTGTCAGATGAGACAGTTCTAGATGTGGAACAACCGATGGAGTACGTAAATGCGATTGGTCTGCGCAACATGGAACAGTCATCACCTGTCATCAAGGACTGTTCCCGCATAGAAGGAGCATTCGTTGCAGTGATCCAGAAGGAGTACCCGAACCTCCCATGGTTTGCTGAGATTGCCAACTTCTTGGCAGCTGAGAAAGAGCCTTTGAGGTTCACTGGGAATGAGAAAAGGAAATTTCTAAGGGAGGCAAGACACTACTTCTGGGATGAGCCGTATCTCTATCGGCAAGGTAAGGATGGGATCTTCAGGAGGTGTGTTCCAGAGGCTGATATTCCAGGTATCCTTCACTACTGCCACGGTTCTTCCTATGCTGGTCACTTTGCCACCTTCAAGACGGTTTCCAAGATCCTACAAGCCGGCTTCTGGTGGCCCACTATGTTCAGAGATGCTCACGCTTTCATATCTCGATGCAATTCATGCCAAAGGATGGGGAGTATAAGCAAGAGAAACGAGATACCTCAGAACTACATCTTGGAAGTTGAAGTGTTCGATTGCTGGGGGATCGATTTCATGGGACCATTCCCAGTCTCTCACAAGAACGAGTACATCCTAGTTGCTGTGGACTATGTCTCCAAGTGGGTAGAAGCGATTGCTAGCCCAACCAATGATGCGCGAGTTGTAATCAAGATGTTCACCTCCATTATCTTCCCGAGATTTGGAGTGCCTAGAGTGGTTATAAGCGATGGTGGAACTCACTTTATCAACAAGTTGTTCCAAGGGTTGCTGAGCAAGAATGGTGTCAAACACAAGGTTGCAACCGCCTATCATCCTCAAACAAGTGGTCAAGTGGAAGTTTCCAACAGAGAGATCAAGAACATCCTGTAGAAAACTGTCAACACCACCCGCAAGGACTGGTCCCTTAAGCTTGACGATGCTCTCTGGGCGTACAGAACAGCCTACAAGACCCCTCTAGGGACCACTCCCTATCATCTGGTCTATGGCAAGGCGTGCCACCTACCTGTTGAGTTAGAGTACAAGGCCGCTTGGGCTGTCAAACTACTCAACTTCGACATCAAACCCGCCAAGGAGAGGCGAACCATTCAGATCCACGAGTTGGAGGAGATCAGGCATCTGGCCTATGAGAGTTCTAAGATCTACAAGGAAAAGACCAAGGCGTTCCATGACAAACGAATCATTAGCAGAAGCTTTGCACCGAACGATCAGGTCTTACTCTTCAATTCACGGGTTAAGCTGTTCCCTGGAAAGCTTAAATCTAGATGGTCTGGACATTTCACCATCAAGGAGGTTCGCCCTTATGGAGCTGTTGTGTTGCTGGACACAAGAGGAGGAGAATTTGTTGTCAATGGTCAGCGTCTCAAGCCATATCTTGCTGACACAACAATCGCTGAAGGTGTAGAGATACCCTTAAGCGATCCCCCTCAAGCCTAATCGGCTCATTGAAGTCAAGCTAGTGACAGAAAACAAGCGCTTGGTGGGAGGCAACCCACTGGTGAGTGTAAATATTGTTTTCTTTTTGTCTTTATCTTTCTAGGAACTAACTTGCAGGTTGAAAAATCAAGAAAATTCGAGATCACTCCAGGGGAGCACTCCAGCGGTTGTTCCGCCGATTGTTCCAGGTAAGTTCTCGAACAAAAAAAAAAAAAAAAAAACAAAAAAAGAAAAGAAGGGGAAGCGGTTTTGATTGGTTTTTAAAAGCCCAAACATTCCACTTCCCCACTTCATCTCTCTCGCCGCACAACCCCCCCCCCCCCCCCCCCCCTTAGAACCCTAAAATCGCGAACTCATCTCTCTTCTCTTTCTCTTCGATTTTTGGTTCTAACCTCTTGGGATTTTTCTTGAGATTGGGTTGTTCTGCAGGATT